>NW_022989899.1:428017-645517 GCF_902827175.1 Gymnodraco acuticeps
ATTGGTCCCACGCTGACTGTGAGACAATAGTCATCCTGATGCAATATGGAGAACTTTCATTCATCTCAGTTTACTCACACACTGCTAACTCTCCAGTTGGGTATTTATTGTAGCTGCAGTCATAATAATGGCAGTGGCCATCCTCATTATGAAGATGAATGGTGCCTGGCTCTAGTGCTGGTATTATCCTCCAAATGAGCTAGCGTAAGATTGAAATAGAACAGGTGTGTGTTCTTTACTTCCTACTGTTCTGAGTAAACAGCTCTCAGCAATGCCAGGGTTTACTCAGCTGTGACATTTTACCCAATCGGTATCAGGCTTTAACTACTTCTGCTGCTTTTACGGTCTTAAAATAGGGCTGTTTGGTAATCGCCAATTTTGTGACTAATCGCCGGAATCAGTATCGGCCGATGCCGATCCGATCGAGTGGGCGGGGCCTATGGGGATCTTCCATTTAAAGTGATGTTTAAAACTCAGTTAATGGGGCTCATTCACTGGAGCTTCCACAAACAAGAACCAATATAATTATTACATTCAAATGATGTACATTATTCAAGTTTACATTAACTTTGGATAAAAACACGGGAGAAATGAGCGGAAGCGCTCTCTTTTCCTCTCTCTCCCCCTCTCTCTCTCCCCCCCTCTCTCCGTCCCCTGACAGCCTGTCAGTATCTCATGCAGCTCTCTGATCCAGTAATGACTGAGTGACACGACAGTGAAGAATACATATATTTATAACTAGTTTAGCTTGTTCCAGAGGTAGATAAAATAGCTAAGTGTGTTAGGTCTAACTCTTAGTATGTGTTTTGCTCCGCTCACCGGTCCGTCACAGCGGGCGGAGCGGCAGGATTTCTGCTTCACACACGTTGCATACCGCTATTTTACTGTCTTTTTTGGACACCTTAAAATACTGCCAGACCGGTGAAGCCATTTTGGCGAGCTTGTTTTGCCGCGCACAGAGAAAAGTGTCATGTATTTTACGTCATGTGATCGGCTCTCCTGATCGGCCTTTATAGAGAGCACCCACCGATCGGCCGATCGATAATCCCTAATAATTAGCATTATTATTGGGGCGGAAATTGGCATCTACCAATCAGAGGTGGTCAGTGGTTCCATCCCCATCCCCTGCAGTCAACTCGTTGAAGTGTCCTTGCTTTATCTCAAATTGCTCCTGTAGGCATATCTACAGTTTTGAGTGGAATGTAAGTCACTTTGGATAAAAATGTCAGCTATAATCAGCCTCAGCATCGTGGTTGCCGGTTATTGGGGGAGTTTCTTGCTGCTTTCAGAGTTTCTGTTCTCTATTCGATTGTCCTTTACCAAAATTATATAATTCACATTTGGATTGTATTTTCAGACCCATAAAGAGCTGTAGTCTAAGCTTTGTGCTTACATATGTCATTCATTCTTTTACACACGGCTTCACCTTGAATGGATATTACCATGTCATTTTTTCATGTACGTGTATCATTCAATTGGTGGATGAGCAATAGATTTGAATAAAGATGCCAATTTAATACTGGTCATACTTTCTTTATTAGCATCAACACATGTTATCCTAAATCTTTTTTCTTCATGTGACAATAGGAGACGCTTCGTGAATGTTTTTGTATTAGATTTTTTCTTAAAACAAACGGTACATAGAAATAATTGTTATTAAGAATTGTTCATTTCTTATGTAAATGTTGCTAACCTGCTTTACTTCTCTGTGTCTCCCTTCCTTCAGATGGTCACGAGAACAAAGAAAATATTTGTTGGAGGATTATCAGCCAACACAGTAATTGAAGACGTGAAGCAATATTTTGAACAGTTTGGCAAGGTAAGATCATTTGGAGTGTTTTCTCCTCTGGGCTGCTGTGTTTGTGTGAGAGTCTGGTTGCCTGGTGATGATATGGCAACACTGTGTGCTTAGCCAGGAGAATGCACCTGCAGTCTGATGAGATGTATAGAGTCAGACTAGAGGAAGAAGCATATCAGTTTTATCTCTGCTTATAATCAGTTCAGCCTGGCATGGTGAACGTAAACCAGCCTAGATTCATAACAAATAATCTGTATTCAGTCCAGTGTAACACAGGCAGTTTGGCAAGAGATCAGTTTGTTGTTCTGGGCTGATATAAGTTTACTGAGGATAACTACCAACTGTGTGTGTGCTTATGATAACTGGTTACTGTATGTGTTTGTTTGGCTGAAGATTAAATAGACTGACTTATCAGGTTAGCATCAGCCACAGACGTCAAAATAAAGGTGTGTGTGTGTGGTCCCGAGGTCACCGTGGTCGACCTCTCAGTTCATCTTCTTCTGTTCTCAGATCTACCCAGGTTATCCATCAACATGACATAGCTTTATAACCAGGGCTGCACATAACTGGTGCGCAGGTACGCATGCGCACCTCTGCCAAAAAAAGAGCACCGGGTCATTTGAAAAAAGGCGCATTTGCGTACCAAAATTGAGAGAGGGAGAGAGAGAGAGAAGGGAGGAGAGAGGAGAGAGGAGAGAGAGATATTTGCGAGTTGCATATGAACTCAGGGTCGCCCCGTAGCACTGGCGTTATAGATGTTCGCCTAGGGCGCCAGATCTGTGGAGGCGCTGCGCTGGCAGCTCGGGGAGGGAAAAAAACATTTTTGACCGTAGGTGCTCATCCTAATTTTCGGCCTTGATGTAACAATATTCATAATTAAGTAAATGTAACACCCTTTTCACCCCGGTTACACGTTGCATTTGCCCTGTACGATGGGCGCTGTAAGTGATGAAAATGGGGGATGTTGGCTTATCTGGCGCCCGCAGCTCACAGCCAAAATGTGAGCGAGGGAGAGAGAGAAGGGCGCACCGCCCGCTGTTGTTATTAGAATCTGGTGCTAGCTGCTCTAACGGATATAAGAAGAAGATGTGATGGGAGAGTCCTCTCCAGTCAGACTGAGAGGCTGATGACTACAGCTCAGTGAGGTAAGGACTCTGAGTGTTTAGATAGTTCACTTTAGTCTAAGTTCAAACAGTTTGGTCACAATTTATGTAAACACATATTTCCAAGGCACTCCTTTATAATTATTGGGATAAACAGGTTTAAAATCATTCCAATGTATACCATAGGACAGTAACCAATAATATCCTTTAAAACTGGAGAGATAAAAAAAAAAAAATGCATAAATAAATGTTAAGGTAAAATAAGATATGAATGAACAACACAAATAAAATAAGTTACATTCATTTGTTATTGGCTATGGTAGGTTATTGGTTATGTTCACATACTTATTTGATTATCCACTTGTCTAAGATGACAACAGAGACTTTCGACCCAAACCCAGCTGTTGACTTGTGGATGCAAGCAGCTAATCGCAGACTCAACAAGAGAGAAAGAAGTAGGCCTACATCATCAGCTACCATGTCTGACAGAGAGGAAGACAGTGAGGAGAACAGTCAGGAGGGTAGTGATGACAGCTTGTAGGATTACTGGTCGTGCTAATGTTGTCTTGTGTTCACCTCTGCATGTGTGTTCTGTGTTCACCTCTGCATGTGTGTTCAGTGCCGTGTGTCTGGCAAATAAAGTCAAGACCCCCTCAAAAGTTAAGGTTTATTTCATTTTAAGGATGAGCACCAAGCAACATCTCCAGGTGCTCCTTTGACAACCAGGGCAAAAGAGGTGTGTGTGTGTGTGTGTGTGTGTGTATGTGTGTGTGTGTGTGTGTGTGTGTGTGTGTTGAGAATAAGATGAGGAGGAAATAAATGTTGCAGTGTGAAACAATAAAGGGGTCTGATACATAGTAGGGAGAAAGGCGGGTGGCGGTTTTTGCTATTTTTCGGCTGATCGAACATCTAACGACATTTTATTTACACGCCTCCTATACTTATGTGTGTATTGCTCTTTCTTTGGGACCCCTTTGAAGAGCAAGTAGGTGTTAAATGTTCCGTTTATATTAGACCTTAATGAGTTTATTTCCTGTGAGTTTTATCATTGGATTGTAAATGTATTCTTTATACACACAACACCTTGCCTTTCCGTCCTGGGATAGGGATCCCTCTGTTGCTCTCCCTGATGTTGCTGACAATATTTCCACAATAATTGTTGGCTTCGTTTTGGAGTTCTTACTTGTATGCTCTAAGGGTCTAAGGACAGAGGGTGTCATATGCTGTACATACTTAATTATAGAAAGCGTTTGTGAGGGTTTCTTTTGACATACATAAGTAATGAAAATATATACTGTTATGTGAATTATGTAGTGATCTTTTATCTCATGCTTTCAATGAGAACACCTGCTTCTTAGTGGTGAAATTGACCTGAGTAATGCAGCTGTAGTTCTTTAAATACTATTTATTTTAATTAACAAGTAAATTACTGTGGAATCCCTTATATATAGTGTGTGTGTGTGTGTGTGTGTGTGTGTGTGTGTGTGTGTGTGTGTCCCCGTTCCGTGTGTGTCCCATGTAACTAGGAGTGTCCCTCAGAGGAACCATGTGAGTGTGTGAGCGATGGCGCAGAAATTACCTTGGAGATCAAACGAGACCTTGTTTTTCCCTCATGGGCCAAATGCTGAGTAACCTTAATTGAGATGGCAGCTGCTTAGGCCTTTTAATTATGTATTTATTTATTTAGCTAATTTATTCATAGATACTGAGCGAATCAGTTCCGGGTCAATCTAGCGTCAGGCACGGTGGTTGAGCATTAAAGGAGCTCAGTCAGTTCTCTCTGGTTGCTTACCAAAAGAAGGTTTTAGAATAGCAATGACTCAAAGTGGTTTTAATATGTGGAGATTATCCTGCTGAACAAAACAGGACATAGCGAATCATAAATGTGTGTTTGCCATCCATCCCATTTTCCCATTTTGATTGCAATATTGCAACATAAAATCAAAGAATAATAATAATAATAAATTCGATTTGTAAAGCACCTTTCATTGCTAACAGCAATCCCAAGGTGCTACAGGAGGCATAATAAAAACAAACAAAAGAAACAAAAGTTGAATCAAAAGCTTTTTTAAAAAGAAAGGTTTTTAGGCCTTTCTTAAAGGCGTCAGTGGTCTGTGGAGTCCTCAGGTGGTCTGGGAGGGAATTCCACAGGTGAGGAGCAGCTGCACAGAAAGCCCGATCCCCCATTGTGCAGAGTTTGGTCCCCGGGGGGCGAAGCCAATGGTTGGTTGTGGAGCGGAGGTTGCGTGTGGAGGTTTGTGATGTGAGAAGTTCCTTCAGGTATGGAGGAGCGTTCCCGTGGATGCATTGATGGGTCAGTAGTGCGATCTTGTATTCAA
Source organism: Gymnodraco acuticeps (assembly GCF_902827175.1). Taxonomy (NCBI): domain Eukaryota; kingdom Metazoa; phylum Chordata; class Actinopteri; order Perciformes; family Bathydraconidae; genus Gymnodraco; species Gymnodraco acuticeps. Next base: position 433,258 of record NW_022989899.1, read on the forward strand.
TCCTGAATGAGACAGGAAGCTAGTGGAGGGAATGAATAACGGGTGTGATGTGGTTTTATTTTCTCACCCTCATCAGGATCCTAGCGGCACTGTTCTGTACGTATTGGAGCTTCTGAAGGCTCCCGCTAGGAGTCCCGATGAGGAGAGCGTTGCACAGTTGTTTGATGTGGGTGTCAAAGGTCAGATGTCAACTAAAATAGCTTCTGTTTTGGAGCTATTAAGCTGCAAGACGTTTTGTTGCATCCAAGCTTTTATCTCCTCAATGCAGGTGTTAATGGATGTTGATGGGAACGGTGATGATGATGGTGACAGTGAGGAAGCATGTGGGATAGGGTCTGTCTTTATATATAGCTGCGTGTCATCAGCGTAGCAATGGAATGATATTCCATGCTGGCTGATGACACGGCCAAGGGGCAGAGTGTACAGGGTGAACAGAGTGGGCCCGAGGACCGACCCTTGAGGGACACCACAGGTGACAGGGTGTGTCTGGGACCTCGCACCTCACAAGGAGACGTACTCTGTTCTTCCAGACAGGTAGGACTGGAACCAGCTCAGGGCGGAGTCCGATGGTGTGTTCGAGGCGCTGAAGGAGGATGTTATGGTCGACAGTGTCGAATGCTGCAGTCAGATCCAGGAGGATGAGGAGAGATGGGGATCCAGTGTCAAATCAAATCAAATCTTATTTATATAGCACATTTAAAAGCGATTTTTGGTCGAGCCAAAGTGCTGTACATGTAATAAAAACACATTACTACAATCACAATAAAAGACAATAATTTACAACAGAAATATAAAAAACAAAAATACAGGGAATAGTCAGGTGTCATGCTCCGCTCTGACTAGAAGGCCAGGGAGAAGAAGTGCGTTTTTAGTGAGGATTTAAAAACCCCTAGTGTCTGGGCCGACCTCACATGGAGGGGCAGAGTGTTCCAGAGCCTGGGGCCAGCTGCTGCGAAGGCTCGGTGACCTCGGGTTTTGAGCCTGGTCTTGGGCACTATCAGCAACAGCTGGTCAGCAGACCTTAAAGCTCTGGCTGGGGTGTAGCGATGGAGGAGTTCGGCTATATAGGCAGGAGCCAGCCCATTTAGGGCTTTGAAAACAAATAAAAGGAGTTTAAAATCAATTCGGAACCGAATTGGAAGCCAGTATAGTGAGGCCAGAATTGGGGTGATGTGGTCACACTTTTTGTGGCCAGTCAGAAGACGTGCAGCTGCGTTTTTGGACTAGCTGCAGGCGTTTAATTGAGTCCTGGTCCATACCCACATACAGAGCGTTGCAATAGTCCAGTATTGTGGTTACAAAGGCGTTAATAACCCTTTCTAGATCTTTAAAAGATAAATACTACTTGGTTTTGGCCAATAATCTTATTTAAAAAAAAAAAGAAGCAGGATTTGACTACGGTTCTGACCTGCTTGTCGAATTTAAAAGTGCTACTGAAGGTCACTCCAAGGTTCATGACAGAGGGGAGGATGTTTTCATTGAGTGAGCCCAGAATATCAACCGCAGAGGCTGGAGGTTGGGGTTCAAAAAAGATGACCTCGGTCTTGCTCTCGTTGAGGTTAAGGACATTTTGGCTCAGCCAGGATTTATCTCTGTTAAGCAGTCCATCAACTGCTGTAGTGAGTGTTTGACATTTGCTTTGAGAGGCAGATAGATCTGTACATCGTCGGCGTAGCAGTGGAAGGGAATATTGTGTTTAGTGAGAATTGAACCTAGGGGCAGTATGTACAATAAAAAGAGGATGGGGCCCAGGATAGAGCCTTGGGGAACCCCCACAGGTAAGACAGGCTTTAGCAGAGGAGAAGGCACCTAGCTGCACTGAGAAGCTACGGTCTGTCAGGTAGGACCTGAACCATGCAAGGGCAGAGCCTGTGAGGCCTGCAGACTGTTCAAGCCGTGACAACTGGATGCTATGGTTCACAGTGTCAAAGGCAGCTGTCAGGTCTAACAGCACCAAGACGGCTGGGCTACCTGAGTCGGCAGCTAGGAGCAGATCATTAAAAACTCTTAAAAGGGCTGTTTCAGTACTGTGCATGGGGTTGAAGCCAGACTGAAACTTTTCATGGATGCCATGCGTGGGTTAAGAACGACTGCAGCTGGACATAGATTACTCACTCCAGGGTTTTAGATAAAAAAGGTAGCTGGGAGATGGGCCTACAATTTGCAAGAATGGAGGGGTCGAGATTTTTATTTTTAAGTAGTGGTTGGACCATGACATGTTTGAAGGCAGGTGGGACACATCCTGAGCTAAGAGAGGTGTTTATTAGTAATAAAATACTTGCTCCAACTGATTCGAAAACATCTCTGAACAGGTCGTTTGTGGCCCTGTCCAGAGCTGTTTCAGTGCTGTGGGCGGAACGGAAACCGGACTGGAATTTTTCAAAGAGGCCGTTTAGTTGTAGATAGTCCTGAAGTTGGGCAGCAACTACTTTTTCCATTACCTTGGCTAGAAATGGGAAGTTGGAGATGAGCCTGTAGTTGGCGAGGACATCTGGGTCTAGGGTGTTTTTTTTGAGAAGGGGTCTGATGATGGCAGTTTTAAGAGCCGATGGAACATGACCAGCCTTGAGGGAGCTGTTGATGACGTCGCTGATCATGGGTCTTATAGCCGAGATGTTCGATTTGACAAGGGCTGTGGGTAGAGCAGTGGTTCTCAAACCTTTTCTATCAGGCCCCCCCTTTGGAGAAAAAAAACAGTCGGGCCCCCCCAACACAAATTGTCAGGCTCAGTGGCGGCGCCAGAGATTTATTTTGGGGGTGCTGTGGGGTAGCTTGACGTTTCATAGAGGGTGCTCAAACATTTAGGGTTTCCCATTAATGTACTGGTCGCTACAGTTGCATTTTCTACTGCAACAATCCCCACGCAAATACACAATGTACCCGCAACTGTTACAATGAAGGCTCGATATCAGCTCACGGCATATAGGTGTAAGCAGGGGTCAAGTGCTATTTTTATAGGTGGTGTGTGGACCTCACATAGGGGGGTCCGGGGGCAAGCTCGTCCGGGAAGATTTCTTTTTAAATATTGAAGTTAAATGCATCAATCTGGTGCACTTTGAGAGCAAAATTAAGAGATGGATACATCTCTCAACACCCATTTGAAACAGAACTGTAAACAGATTTACTTCTTCTTTATGGATATTTTACAAATCACCCTTTTAAACTTTATTCTTGTTTTACTGTCATATAGTATTTCATAGCTGTTTTTCATTTATTCTCTTATTTTTTTATAACTATAATGATCATATAAATGTGTGCCTCGGAAATAATTGTTTACATTAATGGTGACCAAAACGTTTGAGACCCACTGAGATAACACTGAGAGAGTCCTTTAGCTCACTGAGTCTCTCAGTCTGACAGGAGAGGACTCTCCTCCACTTTGTTGTTGAAAAAACTCCTTACATCCGTTAGCGTAGCTCGCTAGCACCAGAAGCTAACAACAACGATCTCCGGTACCGGTGCGCTCTCTCTCGCGCACACAAAATGGCTCGTTCCACACACACACAGAGCCGAGCTTTAATGAAACACAGAGACCCAGACGTAATAGTACTGTACTGTATCATATTATTTTCGAATCAATACATTTTCAAATTATGATATATATATATTTTTTTAAATCTTTTTTTTTTTTTTATATAAACATTTTTCCTCCTGGTCTCTCGCGCCCCCCCTGGCATGCCCCCCACTTTGAGAACCACTGGGGTAGAGGGTCTAGTGTGCAGGTGGAGGGTTTCATCTTGCAGATGATGTCCCATTGATTTGCTGAGGACTTCGGAGTAGTATAAAGAAATACAACATTACTGCTGCCGTTAGATAACTGATGTAATGTGTAGGCCAAAAGGCTGGGGGGAGAATCCGTTAACACCAGCTGATGTAACTTTGCATTTATTGAATAATTCTATTCACTTCTCTATCACTTTCATGAAAATTGTACATGTCAGTAATATCAGTAAAGAATGTTGAAAGGAATAAGCAAGATCAACTTCCTTTGATAGTGGTCAGATACCAGTGAACACATCTTGGCCCGATAAATCGTGTTGGATTTCGTATGACACAGGATTAATTTGGGGATTAAACTATGATTGTGCACCTCAAATTGTAGGGCGGGAAAACGTATTTTGTTAGACGTTAATTAACTGCTCATTCAAACATAGCACTAATTCCTGGCAGTATTATTTGTGCTTAATATTCAGATAAATATAAGTATCAAATTATGTAATTAATCCAAACAAAGTTTGTTTATTTATTCTAAATGATGATAAATCAGAATAAGTCTGAAACCAATGTATGCAGGGCTAAATTACTACTAGGGCCGGGACTTTAACGCGTTAATTAAGATTAATTAATTACACAAAAATTAACGCGTTAAAAAAATTAACGCATTTTAATCGCACTTATTTTTGCACCGCGGAACGTTTCTCACTGGATGAGTTTCAGGCGTACCGATTATACTGGAGCACCAACTAACGTTCATGACTTCAGACAACAACAAACCACAGTGAACAACAGTGGGAAATGTTGTTTTAAAAAACGGACGGATGGAAGCGTCGATAAGAGCACGGTTGTGTGCAAATTATGCAAAAAGGAATTCGCATATCACCGCAGCACATCAAGCCTCAAGTATCACCTCAATGCAAAACATATAGCAGCTAGCGTGGAAGCTAGCCTCTTTTATCGCGTTCACACCAAAAAGAGCCGGTACTCAAATTAGTTCATGAGAACCTTTTTACCCCCACGAAAGTCCCTTTAATCGAGTCCCGGCCCTAATTACTACACACATTTACTTCCATCCTAACATTAGCTTTAAGGCTGAATAACATCCGTGTTCACACGTGTGACCTTCATCTGTTGCAGAGGGTGATACCAACTGTCATCCATACTTTAATTAACAGAGAAACATTTCCACTACAGTAATGGAAGTATCACTTAAAATATGAATTACACTGGAGTAGTCTCTAACTGTCCATCTCTGCAAAGCCTTCATCTGCTGTTCCTGCTTTTCATCTTTACAATACTTTTAAGTCTGAAGAGCTTAAATTCCAAAGCGCAGCAGTGAGCAATAACACGAAATTGTTTAAATTAAGATGAAATACTCGAGTGCTTTCAGTTTTCTCTGCCCAACTCCATGTGGAAATGAGATGGAACAAATCAGAGAAGTTCAGTGAGAGAATAAAACAGGAAGAGGGACATTTGGAATGGTTTCATTTAGGGATGCACCGATCGATATCGGCCGATACTCACTCTCTACCGATCGATCGGTGCTCTCTAAACATGCCGATCGCGAGAGCCGATCGCATGACGTAAAAACATGACACTTTTCTCTGTGTGCGGCAAAACAAGCTCGCCAAAATGGCTTCACCGGTCTGGCATTATTTTAAGGTGTCCGAAAAAGACAGTAAAATAGCGGTATGCAACGTGTGTGAAGCAGAAATCCTGCAGCTCCGCCCGCCGGACCGGTAAGTGGAGCGAAACACACACACAGGGAGAACCAGACCGCAGTTAATTTCCTCATATTCCAAACGAGAAATTACGGTAGCAAATCACCCGGTTCTTTACGACCAGAACTATTAACGGGATACAAACCGGAGGAACCAGGCATGGAGGGAGGTGGCAGAGACAGTGGGTGAAACTGGTAGGTTTTCGCCTGTTTGGGGAGTTTATATATATATATATATATTGCTCGCATAAAATCCCCGGGGTTTTTTGCTTTGTATGTCGGGGGCGGGAGATTCATGTGATTGGTTGTTGGTCGCGTTGCTCGCAAAAAATCCCCAAGCTTTCAGACACGCCCAGCTCCAAGATTTTCAAGATTTTTGAAAAGCTGCTGTGTGGACGTACCGTAAGAGTTAGACCTAACACACTTAGCTATTTTATCTACCTCTGGAACAAGCTAAACTAGTTATTATAAATATATTTATTCTTCATTGTCGGGTCACTCATTACTGGATCAGTGAGCTGCATGAGATACTGACAGGCTGTCAGGAGAGGGAGAGAGGGGGGAGAGAGAGAGGGAGAGAGGAAAAGAGAGCGCTTCCGCTAATTTCTCCCGTGTTATTATCCAAAGTGAATGTAAACTTGAATAATGTACATAATTTGAATGTAATCATTAAGTTGATTGTTGTTTGTGGAAGCTCCAGTGAATGAGCCCCATTAACTGAGTTTTAAACATCACTTTAAATGGAAGTTTTAAAGTGATGTTTAAATCTTCCATTTAGGCCCCGCCCACTCGATCGGATCGGCGATCGGTATCGGCCGATACTGATTCCGGCGATCGGTGATCGGCGATCGGCCCCGAAATTGGCGGATCGGAGCATCCCTAGTTTCATTGCCACTGACTGATGCTGAATTTCATGATAAAGGTTAAACATAATAGGAACTTGGCATAGAGCGGTTAATTTTGCCCTGTTTTTTTCCAGAAAATTGGTGTAAGGATACTACTGGTGTGCGGAAAGTACCCTAAAGGAATCAATACCTCGATCAGAGGAAGCACAAAGTAATTAGGCCTGCTGCCTCGTGTTGCTTTTAGGCTGCCGTAAATCATAAAACTAAATAGGTGTTATCATTTGTGATTATTGGTAAATGAATGCATTTATAGAACCAAGGATCAACATGTAAAATGTGCACTCAACCTCTCAAGCCATTGACCCACTTGATAATCAAAACCACTTCCCAAAACCATTTCATTTGACCATTAGAAACATGTCCATACTATGACTGTTTCCTGATCTGCCACTGCTGTGCTTAAACTTTGATTAGCTTTCAACAAAAGCGCTGGAAGGGTTTTTTGATGAAGAATTGTGAGGAGGCTCTGCCTGGAACCTTAATACCAAAATAAGACACTTTGTGGACACAGGAATCTTAGCTGTTTGTTGGTGGTCTCTGAGCTTAGACCAAGGCTACCTTTCACCTTGAGAAAAAGGTTGGCTTTTCCTGGCTTAGTCATTTGAGTGAAGCACTTCTGCCTTGCCTTCTTATCTGACACCAGTTCATTGTATTGAAAGGCCTTCTGGGATTGTGATGGACTTTGCTCCATTCAGTCTGGTTTTCACCTGACCTTCCTCAAACCACATTTCTTCAGGGCACAATCCTCTTTAATTATTTGCACATTAGCATGAGTCATGGGGTGGAACGAAAATGTTTTTGCCCTCTACCTGCTCTGTAAAAATGTGTTTTTAATCAGGTACTTTTCTGCTTGATTAAATAGTGACTTCTCACTTAACATTTTGGAAAGTCAATCTATCCCACTAATGGCAATTATTTTTAATTTCCTGGATACCTAGAGTGAGTGCTAAGATGACTGTGTCTGATGGAAAGGGTGGATCTCCTGAACACTCACATCTCTAGATCAACTTTAGGAGAGGCTGATTCATTTTAGAAAAAACTGAACAGATTTGTTTGGTTTGCATTTTTTACAGATTTATCGTCTGAACCCTGCAGATGATGACACATTTCAGAACCAAACTTAACCTAAGAATTATGCTATTTGACTTTATTTGTATCCATGATTGAACGTTAGCCAACAGCCTAATGAAACACATTCCTCTACATTGTCTTTTCCCTCCTCACTGGGCATAGCTTGCAACTAGGGCTGCAAGATATATCGTGTCGTGACGATAATCGCGATATGTGCATCACATCGCAGGTTTTTTTTTTAGGACGTGCGATATTAAGTAGGCAAATTAACTCAAACACGTCATGTTACAATTCTTTTGCTGCTTGCTACAAAAGGAAAACGTGTGCGGCTCTCATGTCAGGGGTACTTGAGTGAGTGACATGCAGGCTCTGCAAAACTGACCCGGTGAAAGCAAACGGACCCGGTGATAAAAGGTAAAAACACTGAATAAAGTAGTTTCAGGCAATTCGGCGCTGCTAACTGAGCTAGCTCAGCTTGTTGCTCTGATAACTTAAGATCCAGACGTCCGTGACTAAAAATTGGATAGCATTAAAGTTCAATAAAGGATGGTTTGCGGACAAAATAAACTGTCTTTTCTTCAATTCCTGTATTTTTTCATATCGCAGGGGAAAAAAATATTGCAATGTCAGTTTTTTCCAATATCGTGCAGCCCTACTTGCAACAACTAACAGACATGGATGTACAGAAAGAAACACAAAAAGTGAATACATTCTACGCTGCCCAAAATGATCTCTAGCTTGTTTAATGAAAGATTAATGCAACATCATGGTGAGAACTGTCCAGCAAACCCAAAATGAGTCTTTTTATTTCATGATTAAAGCTGAACTGCAGCGTTCTAACTTTAGCATTGCTAATGCTTTAGAATTATAGCTTCTGGTAGCTGGTAGCTCTGGTATTACAGTACATATATCCAGCATCCAATAGGCATTATTTACTGCAATTAGAGGTATGATGAGTATCATCAGCTGCACAAAATGACCCAATCAAGCAAACAATGTCCTTAAATCTGCACTACTAAAAAAAGAAAAGGTTTTGTTTTTAGAAAAATGCAATTCACTGTTGTCTCTGAAGCTTACCATATAATTCCAATTGTGTAAAATACATGGGTGTGCCATATTCTTTAGAAAATTATTGCAGTTGTCAGTAGGGCTGAAAAATGACTTCATCGCAATAGAGTGGTGCAGTAACGAGTCCTAAAACCCGGAAGTGAGTTAGCATTTTACCACTTCCACCACTCCCTCATCTCTGAGTCAATGGGTTTTTTTAACTCGTTTTTGGAAAATAGCTGGAAATAAGGTCTGTGGTTGACACACATTTAAGAGACGGATCACGTTTTGTTCTTACGACATTAAATACATCAGTTGTGACCCCACTGGTAATTCTTGAAGAGTTTACGTGTCTGAAAAACGATGGTTGTTAACAATTGGCTGAATAGGACTACAGAAGTTGTCGAGGACGTTGTACGTCATTACGCCGAACACGTAAACACTCCCGCTAAGTTTGTTTGCCCCTGTTCTGCTCTTGCAAACTGTCAAAACAAACGTTTTAACTTGTGCAATTTTGAATCTGTATGTTTGAATATCGATCTTAAGTTTGCGTGACGTTGAAGTCGTGCGACCCTGCTGTACTCGGCTGTAGTTCGTTTATTGCATAACGTTAGCCTTTTGCTTCTGGCGATTAGATTTATGATTCCAAAATTATAAAAGTAGGGTAGACATGTGGATATTATCCGGCTGAACAAAATGTGTATTTATCAAACAGGTTCGTTTTCCACAGACCTTATTTCGAGGTATTTTCCAAAATCCTATGGAGTAATCCCATTGCTTTTTTGTCGACGGAACCTTTGCGCAGCTTACTTCCGTGTCGGCCTACAAAAATACGTCATCACTGCACCACTCTATATGGAATAGTGCAATATTCAAATCGTAAGGCAAAACATGTGCCAAAATATAGTTCTGAGTGTTGTGGTGCCACAGAGTAATCCATATTTAATTGTTATAATTGAGAACAATGATGCAACCAGGGCTTTTTCTGAGAAAAATATAGTATGAGGACAACTTTCTGGTGCTGATCTTGTATATAAGATATAAATTCTCATGAGAACATGATGCCCGCATACAAGATTGCACCACGGACATAAACAAGAACACGATGTCCGAGCTCCGTAAAAACAAATCTGTCTATGCCATCTGACGGTCTATTTGACACGATTCTCATATTTTTTTTACTGTTTTTGACGAACATAAATATTGTTATCTGGCATCCCTTTAACATTTTACGGGCAATATCGGCATTTTGGTATGAGGGCGCACGCCGATAGTAAGAGGGCGCAGCATCCCCGTTACCCGGTTCAGACAAAACCCTGGCAACAATGGTCATTTTCTTCAACAACGTGAATCATATCCCAAATGCATAATTCAACAAACAAATGCGATAAGATATTGTTTTCAAAACAATTCTGGATCCAGATCTAAAACCTCAGAACCTGGAAGTAAGTTCATATCCTTACTGACCTTATTCGAAATCCAACTGCATGCATTTTGCAGGTGAAAACTGAATGCTGATTAGGAAATAAGTTCTCCAATCAGAACTTTCAGTCAACACCATGCTTACTCATCATTTATTTCTGTTGCCCCACAACCTTTGATTTGTTGCTTGTCTGACTCTGATGCAAGAGCTTAATGAGGCCTCTAAGGTCACTCAGTGTGTGTGTAGCACCAGCAGGTTGGGCTCCCTTGTCTCTGGAGTTCAGAGTGATAGAGTGACAATAAGAATAAGAATTGTAGTCTCCGTTTTGGCAGGTAGTGTACAACCAGAAGTTGTACTGCATGCACATACTTTCTATATCCATATTTGAAAGTAACAATCTGAAACGCCACAAGCCTATCTTACCTGGAAAGCTTATCAACCCAAGAAGCAAAACAGTATATGCCAAGAGGCTAAAATAACCAGACATTGCTTACAATATGATAATTTAAAGCATTACAAAAAGTTGTTATGACATTGGCTGGCATCAAGAACCAAGAACGTAAATATTGGTAACATGTCAAGAACTTGTCAATAAGTGTTGCTGTGGTGTTGCAGGCTAAAACTGCACATTCTTCCATCCTTAAAATTAAGACAGTTTCACTTTAAATGGAAATGCATCCTGAGACGTGCTGAAAGAAGCTAATATGGAACCACCCCCCCGCCACAAGCCGTAATGAAAGGACCACGATGGGATGTACAATTCTACTTCCACAGGCAATCAGTGTGCGTTGTGAAGCAAAGATTGTGAAGGAAACCACGGTAAGGGCCTGGCTGTGCTCCCAGATTCACACGGTACACCCTCATTTAGATTTGATTGGAGAACAGAATCTTCCCCATTAATCTACAGTTTTTCTACAAGCTCTATCTATGGTCTCTGAAGATGTTGCCCTTCCATTCATCCCGAAGACATAACATATTTTATAAGGAATATACTCTCCCTAGTTTCAGCAGTCGTTAATAGGAGCTAGTATTAAAATAACAACTCCAAGCATTTTTGACATTTTATCAATTGGATATATTTTCTTTGCTTGATTGCCATTTCTCCTAATGTTTATGTGGGCGGTTATGGCTGTGAGCAGAGATGGGGTCGTTACTAAAAAAAAAGTAATATTACATATTACATATTACTTTAAAAAAAAGTAATATATTACACTACTTCGCTACTCTCTACATAAAGTAACTCGTTACTTTACTCGTTACTTTACTCGCAGGGCCGACCCGCCCCTCCCTACAGGCAGATCACGCAGAATGCGGTGCACCTACAGTGTGCGCGCCACAGTTTTGCCTCTGCGAGACTCCACTTGCACCCCCAATTACTATTGCATTAAGGAAGACATAACACAAGTCTTTCTTTCTTTATGCTCTAAAATAGGCTACCAGCCACACAACAAGCTAACAGTCTGTGAAACATCAAGACACTAATTAATGAAACCAGTTCAAGACGCATTATTCTTATCATTCTTTATGAGCGCATAACGGTAAGGTATCTAATTACTTATTTATTTAGTATTCCATAACTTAGTAACAGAGATGGTCAAACTAAAGTGGTAGAGACATTGCAGAATTCCTACAATGAAGCGGGACATTGAACTGTTCACCCGTGAGAGGGCGATCAACAAAAGAGAGCGAGCGGCCCCGTTGAGGGAGTTTACAGATGAAAAGACTCAGCCATGTTTATGCAGCACTGCACGTGGAGATGTGGTCTCGCAAATCGCGCAGATTACATGTATATAAACCATAGACTGTAAACCTGCGGTCGGAAACCCCTCTTGTCTGTCAGTGAGTGTGATTATTTTATAAAAGTAACGAAGTAACGCGTGTCGGGGCAATGTTAGTAACTGTAGTGTGATTACTAAATTATAAAAGTAACGCGTTACACTACTCCGTTACCGACAAAAGTAATATTATTACAGTAGCGCGTTACTTTGTAATGCGTTACACCCAACTCTGGCTGTGAGGTACTGTGGTCGCCTACCATCCAAAGGTTGGGGGTCCAATCCCAGCCCATTGCAGATACTTAACCCCAAGTTTTCTTCCAAGCTCCCAGGGGAGTATGTCTGACGTTGAAGAACAGTTTTGTTGTGGCTAAACGGCGGTACTACAACTGGCGTGTCAGTCAGTGACAACCATTACAGCAGGCTCTGTTGTGATTGGTCAACCACTTACAGATGTCCAGCCCCTTAGCCTATCATGTACAATGTGTTGGAGCGCTAGCCAATAGAAGCGCCTATGTTACATAGTGATATCCGTATTTTCTGGAAGTAAACAATGGAATCCAATCGAGGCATTTTAGGCAGGTGGGGAGTCTGTGAGAGAGAAACTCCCTCTGGGGTGAAACTGTGTCTCAGGGCTTCTTAATATTTAAAAACATATTAATGTGTCATACTCACTTAACGGTTAGAAACTCAGCTAACTGATATGAAAAATGTAACCGAAACAAAGCACAAGTCTCACAAGCAGCGTCTAAATCAGGGCTCGAGCTTAAGGACGTCCCATCGTCCAGGGGCCGAAATAAATGGTGTCGGGGAGGATAAAAAATAATTTTGGGACGAGAGTTAAAATAAAAATACCCAGCTAACTCTACTACAAACGGCGATGAAAATGAAACCGACTGCACGTTTTGTGTAGCACACAGTTATTAAACCTCCTTGTCAACATAAACACACACGCACAAAACATTTAGCAACACACACACACACACACACACACACACACACACACACACACACACACACACACACACACACACACACACACACACACACACACACACACACACACACACACACACACACACACACACACACACACACACACACACACACACACACACACACACACACACACACACACACACACACACACACACAGGCAGTACGTAGCTACAGCTGTGCCCGCGAATTCCTGGCCCGCAAATGTGCGGGTCTAGCTATGTACTGAGTGTGTGCAGCGCCATATCTATTATATGGCTCTGAGTGTGTGTATTTCGCGGGTTGAGTGATGTACAATGACAATGGCAACCCGTGGAGGAATTCTGAAATGTTTTACCGTAGCAGAACCAGACCCTATTTTTTTTGTTAATTGGATGGGACTTGATTGGATTCAATATTAGAGTAGTTTTCTCGTTTGTGTGTTTGTTTAAATATATTTGGCCTTTGTTTATGTGATTGACTGATTTACTCAAATAAAAAGGTTGATGAATTATCATCTAATGATTTGTATGATGTTTTATTTATGTTAAAGGTCACTTTGAATGATTTTAACTAATGATAATGTAGAAAAACCAATATTTAGATTGTATTTCGGGACGGTTCCGGGAGGATGGTGAAAAAAGTTAGTCAAGAGTCTAAATTAGCCCTGAGCGCAGCAGCAGCACATAACTCAAGGTAAAAATACCCTTATTACCTATCGTAACTGCACATACAAGATATTTAGATTAAAGCTGAGATTCCACAGATTCTTTAGGTATTAGTATCATCACTGAGCGATCAGAACTCGCGACAGGGGAAGCAAACACAGACATCACAACACATAGCTTTACGGAGCATTCACAGGAGATCGTCTCACCTTAGCTGTCATTCTGATCAAAAGTCGTGTTCAATGGCATTACAACGATGAAAACGCTGCTGAAGGTTAATCCAATGGTTAATCCAATGTGTCTGTGTCACTTTGAAATGATTACTGATAATCCATCATTCCATTTTTATGTCAAAAGCGGAGATTTGATATTAGCTGCTAATGATAGCCACCACAGTGTATCGCAGCTTCCGGTTCCGGGGCATTCTGGCTGCGCATCACTCATTCACCAATAGGTAATGTTTAGATGGATTTTAGGAACTTCCCTTTGATTCTATTGGCTCAAACGGTTAAAAAGAGATGTCAATCATCAAAATCGACCGAGGGGGGCCAGAGATATGGAAAATGCACCTAAATGACCCCAGAAGTGTTTTTTGTTTTTCTAAATCTCTCTAACAAGGTCAAACTTCACTTGTTTTGCATCAATCTTGATACAGGGTACTTATTATATGTTATATATCTCACAGGCTCCGCCCTCTACTGGACTCTATGGGTACTATCTTACCCCGCGAGCATTCTCCCACTGAGACTTCTATAGACGTAGCCGGCCTTGGGCGGGCCTACCTGAATGCGCGCGCATCACACCGTATAAAAGGAGGCCTCGCCTCCTGACTATCATCCTTTTCTCTTCAGTGGCGGAAGTGTTTTCACGGAGCTTAAAAAGACGAAGAAAAATAAGAGTAATGGAGTCAGTTCTTGACCACAGGACCTGCCCGAAATGTCCAAACCTGATCGCGGGGGCGGATCCACACCCCTTCTGCTTTTTGTGTATGGGGCCTGACCACGCCGTGAGCGGTATGGGCCCGACGCCGGCATGCTTAGCCTGCCAGATGCTTCCTCGGCTCACGCGTGAGCAGCATTTCCTGTCGGCAGAGGCCCCGCAGGAGGAGGTGGAGGATTCGGATCTCGACGTCGTCGAGATGGGCGAGTCAGGAGAGGAGGAAGTGCCGTTCCGATTCTCCCTTCCGTAGGGCCAGACAACCCCGGTTCCGGAGGAGGAGGACGCCTCGGTGTCGAGAGGTCCGACTCTCAGGTCTGCGCGTTTGGATTTCCCAGCGGTGATGACCCTGGCGGCGGAGCGCAAAGGCCTACCGCTCCCCCCACCGCTGCCACCGAGGCCTGTAAGCCGCCTGAGACAGGCGTTTTACGGCCCGGTGCATCCAGCGCAGCCGACCTTCGTTTCGCCCCAGCTGCCTGATATATGGCGGTGTGTGGAGGCGACATGGCAGCAGCCATTTAAAACGAAGGCCCCAGTAGCCGCTATGGCAGACATCATCAAGGTGGAGGGCCTCTCGGACACAACGTGTTCAGGTGTGCCCCCCCTTGATGAGAGCCTGGCGGCCCATCTGCTTCCGCGGGCGGCTGGTTGGGCGGAGGGTAAGCGACCCCTGCCCCCCGCTGCCCCCGGGACCGAGACACTCTGGAATATCTGGACAAGATGTTCAAGCTCGGTACGCAGATGGCGGCTGCAGCAAATAATCTCGGCGTGTTGGGCGTCTCCCTGATCACCCCTCAGGCAGTCACCCCCGCCCTCCTGTCTCAAGATGGGAGCGATTATCCGGACCGCGCTATAGGTCAGATGAACAATCTGATTCATGGCGTGGCCGCTGCAGCAGGGCGGGTGATTTCCTTGGCCACAGTGGCGTCTCGTCACGTGTGTTTGGGACTCACTGCCCTATCTAAGAAAGACCGAGAAGATCTCCTCGGAGCCCCCGTGTCCACGGAGGGGCTCTTTGGGTCAATCTCCTCGGTCACTCAGCGCTTCACCCGGCTGGAGGAGGAAAGGGTCCAGCTTAGCCGGATGCTACCGCTGGCCCCGCCTCCGGCCCCGCTACGCGCTCCTCCACGCGTTTCCATGCAGGCGAGGGAGCGCAGTGCGACAGTGAAGCGGAGGGAGAGGCGCCGGCACGGGGGTCCCGTGGCTGCGGCGCCCTCCACCTCTACGGCCCATCCCGTGGTACCGGCATATCGGCAGCCACGGGGACGGGCTGCCCGACCTCGGCAGGCTCCTCAGCAGCAGAGAGCGGCCGGGTGGGGTGCGCCGTCTGCCCGGAGCTGACTGGCGGGGGGAGGTAGCATCTCGGCGGGGGGAGGAAATCTCTTCGCCCGGGACGCAAGGGTGAATCCCGCCTCCTCCCTATTCGATGCACAGATTCCTTTGAAAAAATGTAAAAATAAAGAAAAAGTTGATCTGTATCCAAGTCTAAGTGTCCTTTGTTTCCACAATGCTACACTTATACATGATGTCTGTACAGATTCCCCACTCGCCGCCCCAGCCATAGCCTCCTGTAAGGGAGGAGGCTAGTGGGAGTGCGCAGATGAGTGATAAAACGTAAACAAAGCTGTCATAGTGCTATACGTGTACAGAGGCATTATGGCCGGCGTATTGCTGTTAGGGAACACACTAACGGCCCCTACACACGGCGGCGTGCGTTGCCGCTTCAACGCTTCTGCCCATTCACTTTGAATGGGGTGACGTCACGATTCGCCGAACTGCATTGTGGGAGCAAAGCGTAGCTTCTCTCGCGGTGCTCGCTGCAAAAGTAGAGCAATGTTCTACTTTTGCCGCCTCGACGGAGGCGTTAGCCAATCAAATCCCGCGTATGCAAATCTGACAGTACAAGCGCTAGCAAATCAAACCGCGTGTATGTTGGGAGAGCCAGACCGCAGTTATTTCCCATATGTCAAAAAATTATCGTGGCGTTAGGGAATCACCTGGTACTATATGACCAGTCCCTCTTTACATACAGGGATACAAACCGGAGGAGCCAGGCATGGGGGGGAGGTGGCAGAGACAGTGGGTGAAACTGGTAGGTTTTCGCCTGTTTGGGGAGTTTATAGCCAGGGTACTTCGTTTGAATGGACAGCTAGCAAGCATAAACAGTATATTTAGCCAGCATGGATGTAGCATGAATGCTTTGCTTTGTATGTCCGGGGCGGGACATTCATGTGATTGGTTGTTGGTTGCATTGTTCGTAAAAAATCCCCAAGCTTCAGACACGCCCACCGCCACGCGGTAACGCACGCCGCCGTGTGTAGGGGACGTAAGCCTGGGGCTAGAACTCCAATTAATGCAGGTTACCAGAGTTGCATTATGGCAGCGCCCGCACTCACAGAAGAGTGCGTGGCAGTGCGTTCAGGGGCCTTAGTAGAACGCACTACTCCTATGAGGACTCCGATTAATGATGTTCACCGTAAGGGTGAGAACGGCATTATGAGGGAGCGCGCGCTCACACATGAGCGTGCGGCGGTGCGTTCAGGGTCCTCATTAAATAATCGGCCCTTTCTGTGTCGACCCTCCATGGGCGAATCTTCCCTTCACGGGGAGTTTTGCGGCGGGACGGGTCGCCAGAGAGTACCACAGCTTTATAGCTGCGGCCCCACAGCTGAGGGCATGCCCTTTAACACAGTGTTATGGGGAATGGAAACTCAGCTGTGTACTATCAAAGTGGATGGACAGGACGCTGAGACGGGGCTATTCACTCCAGTTTTGCAGCGTCCCACCCTCTTTTATGGGCATGCGAGAGGTGAATCTATCCTCTCGAGAGGGGAGAGGTTTCCTCTCAGCAGAGATTCAGGCTCTGGTGCAGAAACAGGCTGTGTCTGTTGTGCACCCTCAGCGCATGGAAGAGGGTCTTTATTCTATGTACTTCCTGGTTCTCAAGAAGACAGGGGAATTCAGACCTATTCTAGATCTCCGCGGCCTGAATCGCCACATTTCCCGCAGGAAATTCTGCATGTTAACTGTGAAACAGTTACTGGGGCTTGTGCAGCCAGGCGATTGGTTCACCACCATCGACCTGAAAGACGCGTACTTTCATGTAGAAATTGCTCCAGAGCACAGAAAGTATCTGTGTTTTGCCTTCCAGGGAATAGCCTACGAGTACAACAGGCTGCCGTTCGGCTATTCCCTATCCCCACGCACATTCAGCAAATGTGTGGCCACAGCGCTTCAACCGCTGCGCGCACACGGCATGAGTTTTCTTTTACATAGACGACCTCATAGTCATGGCTGGGTCACGGGAACAGGCAATGTTTTGCACAGCACAATTGATCACACACCTGACCAAATTGGGCTTTGCGATCAATTGGAAAAAGAGCACCCCCACACCTCACCAACGGGCGTTGTATTTGGGTGTGGTGCTCGATGCGGACACGTTGCGCGCCACCCTGTCAGAGAGCAGACGTGCGTCCCTTCTTCAGGGGGTGCGCAGGCTGCGTCAGGGGGCAACAGTGACAGCTTTTACTGTCATGCAGACACTGGGTCTCATGGCGGCTGCTCACATGGTGGTCCCGTTAGGGTTACTACATATGCGCCGCCTGCAGAGGTGGTTCTCCAGCCTGCGCTTGGATCCCAAGAGGCACAAGCGGCGGCTGGTGACCTTACTCCCCTCAGTGAGGGGCAACCTCCGGTTTTGGGGGTCCCCGGATCACCTCCGGAGGGGGTCTCCACTGGGACGGGTGACCTCCTACATCACAGTGTTCACGGATGCATCCAGAACAGGATGGGGAGGGACCTGCCTGAAGAGGGCTATAGGTGGGCGCTGGGCTCTAACAGAGTCTCGTCACAGCAACCTCCTAGAGCTATGGGCGGTAGTGTTAGTCCTCCAGCATTTCAGGCCCCTAATTCAGGGGAGACATGTAATGGTCAGGAGCGACAACAGCACCACAGTGGCTTATATCAACAAGTAGGGCGGAGTTCGATCTGCCGCCTTGTTGACCACAGCGGAGGAACTGTGGTTATGGGCTTCAGAGGTGGTGTTATCTCTGAGAGCCCTCCATATCCCGGGACTGGAGAACGGGGGAGCCGACCTCATGTCGAGGGGCGGCCCCCTGACAGGCGAGTGGGTGCTTCACCCGAAGGTGGTGAAGCAGATCTGGGCCCAGTTCGGGAGAGCGGAAGTGGATCTGTTCGCCAGCCGGCGAAACAGCCACTGTGCCCTGTGGTTCTCCGTAGCTCGGAGCGACGACCCACCCTTGGGGGTGGACGCGTTTGCACACGAGCCATGGCCAAGGAAGCTGCTCTACGCCTTGCCACCGCTGCGTCTCATTCTCCCTCTCCTGAGGAGAGTGAGGCGAGAACGTCTGTCAGTCATCCTAGTGGCTGCGGACCGCGTTGGGGCGCCGTGGTACTCAGAGATGACACAGATGAAGGTGGGCCAGCCCTGGGCGGTTCCCCAGTTCTGGGGGGCGATGTCTCAAGAGGCAGGTGCAATCGGGGCGTTACCCACTCTCGGCCGTCCTCTCCAGGCTTGGCTCCTGAGAGGAACAGGCTGAGACAGGGTGGATTGTCTGACAGTGTTATTCAGTCTATCCAGGCAGCTAGAGCTGGATCCACCACAGCCTGTTACAGGCCAAAGTGGCTAGGATTCCAGCGATGGTGTGAGGAGCGGGGAATAGCGCCTCTATCTTGTGAGTTAGGCTCTATTTTATCCTTCTTACAGTTATTGGTGGACAGAGGGCTTGCGCATTCAACAGTGAAGGTGTATGCAGCAGCCATCTCGTCCTGCCATGAGGGATTTGGCGGCAGGTCAGCCTTTAGTCAACCACTGATGTCGCGGATTTTACAGGGGGTCAGGAGGCTGCGCCCAGTAGTGCACGCCTCCACCCCACAGTGGGACCTGCCCCTAGTGCTCGAGGCTCTGGCCTCGGGCCGTTTGAGCCTCTGGAGCTCTCCTCTCTGAAAGCATTATCGTGGAAAACAGCTTTGCTTCTTGCCTTAACGTCAGCCAAAAGGGTGTCCGAGTTAACTGCTCTGTCTGTGCACCCGAGTTGTTTACTGATTCGGGGTGACCGGAGCGGCGCGACACTCAGACCGAACCCCTCCTTTGTGCCCAAAAACCTAAGGAGTGCGTTCAGGTCGAGGGCTATTCAGTTAGGGGGGTTTAGTCTTCCCCCCAGGGTGGGGCCAGGGAAGCTAGACTGCACCTCCTCTGCCCGGTGCGTGCGCTAGCATATTATGTGGAGCGCACGGCTGCCCTTAGACGCACCGAACAGCTGTTCGTGTGTGTGGGGGGCGGTGTGATCGGGAAAGCTCTGTCTAAGAAACGCCTGGCAGGCTGGCTCTGCGAGTGCATTGCACATGCCTACGGACAGGCAGGGAGAGCCTGCCCCACGGGGGTTTGTGCGCACTCCACACGGGCTGTGGCTGCGTCGGCAGCCTTATTCAACGGTGTGAGTGTGGAGGATATATGCACAGCGGCGTCTTGGTCGATGCCAGGCCCCTTCATAAGGTTTTATCTCTTGGACATGTCGGGCTCTTTCTCCTCGTCTGTGCTGGCGGGGGCAACACAGGACTGGTAGGGAGGAGGGGGGTTGTGGGTCAGTTGGCATCTGACCCCCTCCCCGGACGTAATGCGCCTTCGCTGTTCTCGGGCCCTCTGAGGGTCCCGGGATGGGCGAGGGGCGCGTTGGGCCCTTACAGGGCTGGAGGGCTGCTCTCCTCCTGCCGAGAGGCAGGAGGGGGGGTAGCCCTCCACACTTTAGTCCACACACTCTGCACGGGGTCAGTGTTTGAGTGTGGGGCATGGGCTCTGGCTCTCTCCCTGTTATCCTTAGGGATTCAGGGAGGCAGGCGTGTAGTAAGCCCATTCGGGGCCGAGGGGGCTCTCCCCATCCGTCTATGGGCGGGGGGGAGGGTCCCCCGGCACTGTTTTTTGAGCACACTTTCTGCGAGTTAAGCGCAGCAGGGTGTGCTCTGTCAGCCACAGCCCAGATTTCTCCTCGGTCACAACCGGGTTAAAGGAGATTGTGGGGCAGCAGCTGCTGACCATAAAAGCCGGTCAGGGGCAGTAGGGTGGAATATTGTTGTTGGACGACAGTGCGCGTATACAGATGGAGCACTCCAGATCAGACTCAGATGGGTGTGTCCCAGTCAAAAGCCCAGCGGATGCCAGTGGCTGGGGGTGTTGCCAAATTGCTAGAGGGCGTTGCCCAATTTCCCCATTTGTTCAATTACAGGATTTAACCATGAGATGGCGCTTCATTCACAAAATACACAAAGACAACTGTTTGCAATGTTTGCAGCTCTGCAGTTCTGTTTGCTGAATACGGTAGCATTTAATCACTTATTTGTTACTGTATGGTTTTCACAAGCTACTATAATGAAAAAACATCAATATTTTAGATCAAATAAAGTATATAGTTTGCTTTATGCAGTTTATTTCTTGTAATATTGTTGAGGTGTTTTACACAGTACAGTAGATTTAAGTAAATCAACTTATACATTAAAATAAGATGGACCTTTATTAATCCCGTGGGGAAATTCAGTAGTTCAAACAGCAACAGGGTGAGAGTGAAAAACAGGACAGCACAGATTCACACAGATTAATAAAATCAAAAATAAGATGAGCGATAAAAATAATAATAATGAGAAACTATGAAATAAGAAATGAATAAAACTAAAATATAATTATCATATCATATATTATAATGTATTGTATTATTAAGTAATATCATACATTAATTAACCCATTATAGCAGATGCCACATTGAATGGATGAACACATTTATGCATCAATAATTACAACAGAGTATTTCTAAATACAAGTTGTAAAAATACTTATATGTATTTAATATTAACCCTTTGGAGTCGACCGTCACGCCGGCGTGATCAGATCACATGACCTGTGCCGCATAAAAACAACAGTCCGGACAACATTGCCGTGTGTTTCTGTCGAAAGTACTGGCTTGAAAACTATATCCCAGTCTTTGTTTCATGCAAAAAGACCCAGTAAACACGGAGATACGATGATATAAAGTTAATACATTTCAAAAGTATGAAAAATGGAAGCACATATTTGAATATCTTCGCCGTATTTTATCATTTTACGAAACGGAAAATACTGGAAACTGTAGATCCTGCTCAACAGGATGTATATGTGTATTTCTGTCGAAAGTACTGGCTTGAAACTATATGCCAGTCTTTGTTTCATGCAAAAAGACCCAATAAACACGGAGAGACGATGATATAAAGTTAATACATTTCAAAAGTATGAAAAATGGAAGCACATATTTTAATATCTTCGCCGTATTTTATCATTTTACGAAACGGAAAATACTGGAAACTGTAGATTCTGCTCAACAGGATGTATTTACCAGGGAGGGAGGGGGTGAGGTAATCAGGTAAACGGAGTGATACGAAATGAGACGAAACGAGACTAAGAGAGACGGCGGGAGACTGCGATTGAAGTAAAGTGACAGACAAACATTGAGAATTTAGATATAGTTAGATAGATTTAGAGTTTTGAAGATTCAACTATGATGAAGAGAACTCTGAACGTGAGTCAAGCTTTAAGCTTGTTTTTTGACATGGAGGAGGAGGAATCTGTGATGTTGCCCTCTGTGTCGTAGTTGACAGAAACCGCTTTGAAGCGTGGCACAGATAAAGACAGAAAAAAACTGATTTTTGTACATAATGTGTATATATATATATTTGTATTATATTTATAATAACACTTTTGCCTTATCAGAATGAAATCCCATGCTACCTCAATCAAACTTTCACATTATCATAGTGACATCCCATGTATATATTTCCAGCTTTTAAATGGTTTCGTTGTGTATGTTTGTGTTACATATGAAAAATAATATCATTTTCAAAATCTGTTTTTACGTTTTTTTTTTGTGATTTTGGGTCCAAAATGTTCATATAGTAGCAGATCACTGCTCTAAACAAAGTCAAAAATCCTACATCCAAACGAAATAAATATAATTAATTATGATGAATACGTTAAGTCTTGTTCATTGTTTTTCACTTTTATTAAATGTTTGATATTTCCGGTGGAAATGGTGGACTATCGGACATTCAAAATGCAGCATATTTTCACTCTTACACACATATATTCTCCTTTTACATACATACATTTTCACTCTCACACACGTATATATACTCACACATTCATACATTTTTCTCTCATATGATCATATTTCAATGCACACATTCATATATTGTCACTCACACATTCATGCATTTTGTTCTCATATTCATATAATGTAATGCTCATATTTATACATTTTGCTCTCATGCGAAATCTACTAAAACAAAGTATGTCATGGTAGTGGTCAGCTGTTAAACACAAAAGTGTATCTTAAGGGCTGTAAATATAATAAGCCTGTTGTCAATTTTAGACACAGGCTTGTTATATTTACAGCCCTCAATAACATTCATTTTCTGGACTCAATGTGTGTCTTGGCCGTTTTCTTTGTTCCAAGCAAACGAGTGCTTTTTGTTTTGAAATCACTTCCGCAAGTTTCGCGGGCCTCCCCCCTCGCTCCACTGACCATCAGACCATTTAGTAAGGTAACAAGCAAAAGGGCAAAAACGCCTCTCAGACGCTCTTCCGTTTACTTTTTTAATAAAGAAAAAACAAATGGTCCGTAGATACACGGACTCATATAGCCTATGTATGTATACTGTAAGGAGAATGTATGTGCGTGAGAGGACCAGTATGAATTACGGCATAGAAATATGCAAACACAAACCTACAGAATGGGGGATGGGAGATCACAGGTGGGTGGGGGGGGGGGGGGGGGAGCTGTGGAATGTGACCCTTGGGAGAATTCCTCCACACATTCCGATGGCCAATTCGTTTTAAACAAAGAGTTCGCAACACAGGACAGCATAGGCAACATGGGGGGGGGGGGGGGCTGGTGAACGGTCTGGTCAATGTTTGTAAACACAATCCCCAGGATGTGTCCTAATCAGGAGCCGGGTAAATGAGAGACTGAGGAGCCCCCGAAAAACAGATCCCGAAATAGCTCGTCCTGGTTTCCGCAGCAGATAGGCCTACAGTATGGTGTCTGTTATGTCAGTTATTTTAAATAAAACGTTAAACTGAACTTGAAAATGGTTTCCTCTTTTTATTTTATGTATCATTTTCGGGACGGGGAGACGTGTGTGATTAAAAATTAATTTGCAGAAATGTAAAGTGATCTAACTAAGTTCTATTCATATTCTTGACGGGAAGAGCAGTGTAAATGGGTGGCCATATGCATTTGAAAAGCAATATAAATCACAGTTATTATACAATAGGCTATAAAAGCACCATCGATAACCATTACCTTTCTCCAATTCAAACTTTGGACGGGAAAAAAGGAAGGTGTACATGGTTGGGCTATACTGTAGGCCATGGGTCGGCAACAGACGGCCCGCGGGCCATTGTTGGCCCGCCAGCAATAATATTTGTCCCGTAATTTTGAGAATCAAAAATAAAATATTATTATTATTTTTATTTTTTTACAACATAGGACCGACAGTCGCACATCAGGGTTTCCGTTAGCCGCTGATCGATCGGCCGCCGGTCATTATCGGCCGATATTCACTCTTAATAGTTTGATCGGTGCTCTCTATAAAGGCCGATCAGGAGAGCTGGATCTGATCCATATGGACATAAACGCGAGTGAAGTGTAACCGGACCCGAGAGAGAGATCAGATCAGCTGCTGAGTCTGATGGAGACACGCAGCTCTGCATGATCACCTGAAGCCCCGCCCACTGTTTAGCGAGCTGCATGAGAAACTGACGGGCTGTCAGGAGAGAGAGGGAGGGAGAGGGGAAAAGAGAGCATCCGTTTCTCCCGTGTTATTCTTCAAAGTGAATGTAAACTTTTGAATAATGTACTTCATCTACTACAAGTAGTTTGTTTGAATGTAATAATTATGTGGTTTGTTGTTTGTTGAATCATTTATAGAAAAATGAATCTGAACTTTTTGATCTGTAACGATTATAAACTGAAGCAATATAAAAATGAGCCCCATTAACTGAGTTTTAAACATCAGCATATCCGGTCCTAGTCCGGTGATTACCTGCTAACGGAAACTCTGCTACACAATTCTTATTATTATTATTGAAACATGACCGGTAAGTTTCAAATTTGTCCGGTAAAATCAATTCTGTCCCGACATATCCGCTTACATTCATAATGTCAGCGGAGGGAGGGGAAGCGGCGCTGTGGAAGAGCAGAGTGGAGGGAGAGCTGTCATCTTCCCTTTACAAGCTTCAAACATGTATTTATCGTGTGATTTTAGAAATAAAAATGTCATATTCTGAAAGCCAAGACTTTGTTTCTTTAAAATCAAACAAAACACCCGATCCCCGAAAAACTATTTTTTTACGCAAATCCACGTTTATTTTGAAATGAGCCGTTGCGACTTTCGACTGATTTCGAGCGGGTCACATATGGCAAATGTGTGGTTGGGGGGAACCAGGTCAATTAAAGTGCTTATTTAACTATTAAATACATTGAGTTTGAGTAAAATACTTGGTTACTGATTAATTTAGGCTATAATATATGAAATTGCAAAGCAAAACTGCTGTAATTGATTTATTTTGTCCTTTGGTATTTTTTAAAGGTTTTCAACCTGAAAGAATCCTAATGTGTCCTTGAAAAGTTGAAATAAAGAAAAGGAAAAAGGATTCCAGTTGTCCCTCAAGCCTCTCAAATGTGGGCAAACACTCAAATAAATGCCAAAAACCCAGAGACCTTGACAATACTTATCAGAATAAAAGTATGTTAAATGTCATTTGTTCTGGGAATGTCATTTTCGAGCCTGAGACCTGAAAAACAGGCTCAGTGCTTAACAGGTTAAGAGCAGATTCTTAGACCTCGTTGAGGTATTTAACAGAAACTCTGCATTGTCAGAGAAGAAAAAAAGATGAAGGCTGAACAAAGAACAAGAAAACAAAAAGAGGAAACCTTCTTTTGTTATTTCGAAGAACTAAAAATAGTTGGGAAACATGTTCCTGCTTCATTTTCAGTGTCGGGTGTAACGCGTTACAAAAGTAACGGAGTTACAGTAATATATTACTTTTTGCTGTAACGAAGTAATGTAACGCATTACTAATGAAATGTGGGTAATATATTACCCGTTACAATGCGCAGTAACGCAGTTACAACACATTTTAACGCGAAATTAAATGGTGTTTTGTTTTTTAAGAATGTACTAACATAGCGAGACATTCCGACACCAGAGACAAATTGTGCGGGTAGATTAGTAAACCTGGTGTGTTTACCCTTCAGGCTTCGCGTCGGGATCTTCGGGGCAGTTGAATGTTATGCACCCTCTATTCAAAAAAGAGAACGGAGCGAAAAATACCAATAACAAATTGTGTCAGGTGCGCGTGACCTGCTCCGCTGCACGTGCATCATTTCCAAAGTGCTTCCACAGCAGTGACACACATCTGTGGATAATCATTTATACGAAAATGGTTAAAGCAACCATCACTAAACGCCAGCAACACTGCATCTACTGCAGACAGTATCAACAAGTCAGATGGGGACATCACGTTACCCTCCGTTGTGGACACTAGCTTACTCCCGCCTGACTCGCCGCCCTCGCCCCCGGAGGAGCAGTCTTCGTCGCCCGAAACTACGCCGCCCCTCTGCGGCCCGCAGGTGCCAGGATACCACGGCGAAACAGAGCCTGCCCAGGTAGGTAGTGCCATATTCTGCCATGCCTGTAGAAATGTTGGGTCAAAAATAATGCATACAATAGCACATATGCCTTCACCACGAATGGCTACAAAAATATCTCATATCCCAAGCTATCAACGAGCTAATGTTGCAGCTGAAATGTTCTCCAGGTCACAAAGTCAACCTCACATGATGATGTGATACCAGTTTTCAAGCAGAGTAAATGTTCTCTTCCCAGAGTATATGATGGGACCAAAGTGATGATTACTACATGGTTTTAATAATACTTTTGCATTTCAATGTTTGCTATTTCAAACCATGAGCTGGTTTAAATAACATTTGCCTTGATTTACAATATGTTCTCATTTGTTTTATCAGTACAGCTTTGAAGCTTTAAGCTTTTGTGCTTTTCCTTGCCATAGTCCACTTTGGACTATATGAAATATTTCAGGATTGCACTTTTAACACACTTGAAATGTTCTCACTTGGTTGGTTTCAAAACATAACAAATTCCATCATCTGTTCATTGGGGACCATCAATGCTATTTTTCATTGCTGTTGCCGGCCACTATTGCTCATGTAAACCTACTACTGCTGCGCCCCCTGTAATCTCAGAGGCACCCTGAGTCATTTTGTTCTGGAACCCGGCCTGTACATGGCCATATACTAAACACACTACAGAGCCCATTCCGTGTCCTGTTAGTGTTTACTTCCTGTCTGCCTTCTTCTGGTGATTTATCTGATGTCCAGTGCTCCGTCTTTTAACCTCTTTTCCTTTCTCTTTCTGGATCCTCCTTAGCAACCTTCATTATAGTCCTTGACAGTGGTCTGTACTGCTGTATTAACAACGTGTCACATTTTAAGAATTTACAATCATAATCAAGTATTCAACTAAGCCGTGTAATACAAGTTGTTAGTAGCCTTAACCTCTTAAGCCCTGAGCCTGTTTTTAAGGTTTCAGTCTCGAAAATGCTATGCCCAAAACAAATGACTATAACTTAACTTCTAAAAGGGTTATATGAATAATTGCTTTTTTCAAAGCAAGGTTACATCTGTGAGTTGGATGTAGAAGTGTCAGAATCAATATAGATATTTCTCAGTCAGAGTAAATTCAGATGGAACATAGTAAAAAAAGGTAAATTCTTACCCCCGCCTAAAAAAAAAACATTACTTATAGTGAAAACTACCCTTGAATGATGGGATAGTAGACTAAAAGCTTTAGGAATCCAAAGTATAACATATAATAAGTACCTTGTATCAAGATTGAGGCAAAACAAGTTAAATTTGACCTTTTTAGAGAGGTTTAGCTAAAAGTAGTCCAGGCGTACTGACATTTGGGCACATTTTGGCACATTTGGATACCATCAGTGCCATTTGACATTTTTCAGGTACCATACTGTAAAAATAATTGTATTATCACTATATATGTAATCATTCCATCCAAATACAAGTGTTTTTAAAAAAAAAATAAAAAATTACATTTTTTTTGTATGTAAATGGTGTGTGTGTGTCTGTGTACTTTGCCACAGCCCTTACATGTTTATCACCCGACTAACACTTCTAGGAAGGTTTACTTACACAATAACAATTAGGAAACATAGGATACACTTGTCTCTTGTCTTGAGCAGATTTATTTCAAAAATAACACTAAAAAAACGACACTAAAACCAAAATAACACCACAAGCATTTTTTTTGTAAATACTGGCAAAAAAGAAAAAATGTACACAACCTGAATGTGTTTAGTGTTTTTGAATTGAGGCACCAGGCACTTAGTGCAGTAGATAGGTCTTCACCGTTGTGTTGCCAGCATCAGAGCACCACCCGGGGTCACCCCTCATCTTGTGCAGCTCCTTGTGGAGAAGGAAGCTGTTCACCACTGCAATGTCCAGAAAATGGTAAAAAAAAAGGTCTTGTACCATTTCATGGTTTTGTGGTGAACACTGTAGTACCCAATCAAAGCATCGGACACATCCACGCAGCCCATGCTTCTGTTGTAGTCCATCACAGTGTCAGGAACGGTAACAACCTTAGTCTTCCACACACCAGCCCGTTTCACTTTCCTCCTGACAGTCTGTCCACTGAATCAGAAGATGCAGAGGGAGGCTGAGTTAGTACTGGTGCAGACGTCCAGCGGCGTAGCTTGGATGTTGATGGCTCTGGGGCAAATGTGCTGATCTGATGCACGTCGTAGCTCGGATGAGGCAGATGTTGATGGCTGTGATCCAGAAGCCATTTAATACTTGTCTTCATCACTGTGAAAACAAATGTGGAAAAAACAATTACTTTGATTACTTCACTGGCTTATTCTTTCAAAAATGTAACTCAAATCAGAAATAATTCCTCCATTTAGCGTTTGTGAAATAACAGTATATATATATATATATATATATATAGACTGATATACAATACAGCTTTATTTATAAACTGCTATTAGTCAATGTCTGTAGAACTACAAAACAGCATCCATTTGGCGTGTGTGGAATAACAGTGTATATATATATATGTGTATATATATACTGGGTTGATATACAATACAGCTTTATTTATATACTGCCGTGTTATAGTCACGAAATACAATTAATCTATTTATACGTTCACCAACATGATGTTGCCATTGTTTTAGTTTCTCACGGAACGATAACGCTACAACAACAAAGCGGCGTCCATTTTGTATTTTGCGAGTGTGGAATTACTATAGATTACACCAAATACACAACTAATAGATACAAACAGAGAGAGTACATACCTTTCCTGAAGTTCCTAATCAGGGTTTCCTGCTGTTGTCTCTGTTCGCTGTGTTCTCTGTTCGCTGTGTTCGTTGCTGCTGTGCTGGAGCGGTTGTGCGGGCTGCTTCTGCTACGTCTGTGCGTAAAGCAGCCGCTGCTGGCATTATTCATACTACGCAGGATCCTATCTCTGGAACCCATTGGTCGATTTGGGTGATTGACACCTTTTTTGAAACTTTGGAGCCAATAGAATCGAGGGGGAGTTAGTAAATCCCGCTTTACACTTATGTCAAGGAGAGAGAGGCTCGCGTAAACAGCACGTGAGAACGCCTAAACCCCGGACTGCAAAACGTTATACCTACGATGCGGCCATGAATGTAATGATGGATTATCAGGAACAATTCTAAAGTGACTAAAATACATTGGATTAACCTTGAGCAGCGTTTGTATTCCCTTGAACACGATTTTTGATCACAAAACAGCAACGGTAAGACATCATTATTGTTATGCTTTAGAACACTGTTGTTGTTGTTTTCTTGCTCTTTTCTGGCTGCTCGCTCAGTGAGTTTGTGTCCTACAGTGATGATACTTATATCAAAATAATCTGTGGAGTATCAGCTTTCAGCTGATATGTAGTTTGTGCCGAACATATTAAGTTTTAAAGATCGTTTTTGCTAGTTAGCACCGGAAGTAGCATCAGCCTGTTTTCACTAAGGGCTAATGCTAACGCTTCTTGTGAGACTTGTGTTTTGTTTCGGTAAAAATGGCTCATATCATTAGGTTGCTGAGTTTTTTCCCGTTATTTGAGTATAAGACATTCATAGGTTTTTAAATATTAAGAAGCCCCCAGACGCTGTGACGTGTTTTTCCGCCCGGTATCGGGGGGGCCGGGTTTAAGAGGTTTTTAAAGGCCTACACAGTTGTTATGCTATACCACATTGCCCTTCACTGGATGTATAATGAGCTGCACTAAACTACATTTTAGCATTTAAAATACCTAGCCATTCTTTTGTGGTTATTTTGGTGAAAGTAACTAAAAAGTAACTAAAAAGTAGTGTAACTCATTACATTTCAGAGACAGTAATATTGTAATGTAACTTATTACTTTCAAAAGACAGTAATAAGTAATATGTAATATATTACATTTTGGAAGTAACTTGCCCAACACTGTTCATTTTGAACAATACACAGTATATACACACACAATGCAGCCAGACACTTTTTCGGTAATGTTAGAACTGCCCCTGGTGTCTGGAAGTGCTGCTGAGCAAACACTTCTTCACCTTTCCCTTCCCACAAATACCCAATTAGGTACGTTCCCAACATAGTTGTATTAGTTCTCTAAGAAACAAATTAATCTGCAACTCCAAGGATGGTAAATGAAACTGTGTATAATTGTTATTTCACTTCATACTTTCACCGAAACCATGTTTTACTAGTGTGAGGCTTTGGTGCAGTCTCAGAGCACATTTGGACCAAAGAGTTTTCTGTCTCTCTTTTTTTGGCCCGTCATTTGACCCGTTAAAAAAGGCTTTAATCTGTACCCAGGGGGAGCTCTCTGGCTGCAGCAGTCTCTAGGTCAATTATCTTTAAACGAGTGCATAGCAAATCTCATTTTCAGTAATGATAGCATGCACTATGCCAGTGCACAGGGAAGATAAATCCATTATATCCTGTTCTCCCTAATCTGCAGAAGCCCACTTTGAGGATGGAGTAGAGTTCATGACAAGAGCATTGTGTGCTTCCAGGACTGCTGTTCAGCCAATTGTTGCTTCCTAATTGCCAGACACTTGAAACTTCTCATTGTCTTACTACTCCGTAATAGCCCTTAACTTCAGAAGGGGCAATTATGTTCAAGTATCTTTATTGCTCCCCTTTATGTGACCAAGGTTTCAGACTCTGTGTGAGTAATCCCTGGTTGGCAGTCATCTTCGCCCAGAATAATAAGGGAAGAGAAGGCATATCCACTATTTTGATGTACTATATTTAGTTGAATAGTATATTATAGTATGTACCATTATTTTTGAATGAGTCTCACAAAATGAGCAGGGTTGAGAATAGTTAAGTTAAGCAACGCATTCTAAATATAATCACATTCGCCTATAGACAGTACAGTGGATTTATGACCAAAAGCAGCCATACTCAGTCTTTAGAAACATTTGTATAATGATGGCTATGCAGGTACTTTGGTCCCTTTTTGGCCTTTTACCTGGAAACAAGGGGCTGCTGGAAAACTTGCATCATCATATCTCGGAACGGAAGTCATTGTAATGAAACGGAGTCACAAAGAACAATGTTGCAGTGATACAGTAGGTGGCGATAATTCTCCTCTACTCTGTTTGGAAGTCGCCATTAAAGAAGAATAATGAAACAGAAGCTCCAATTCAGCATGGATTTATAGAGAAACGGCACCGCAGCCGTAGGCTGGAGCCTGGACCGAGCAGTCTACAAACTGAGACGGTCTGGTCTATGGAGGTGTTCTTGTTTCACCTGGCGCAGCTAGTGAATGTGAGAGTATTTCAATAGTGTGTGTGTGTGTGTGTGTGTGTGTGTGTGTGTGTGTGTGTGTGTGTGTGTGTGTGTGTGAGGTTAATTTTCAGTTGTGTGTGTGTGAGGTGTTCAGTAGTGAATATGAGAGGATTTCAATAGTGTGTGTGTGTGTGTGAGGTTAATTTTCAGTTGTGTGTGTGTGTGTGTGAGGTGTTAAGTAGTGAATATGAGAGGATTTCAATAGCGTGTGTGTGAGGTTGATTTTCAGTAGTGTGTGCGAGGTGTTCAGTAGTGAATGTGAGAGTATTTCAGTAGTGTGTGTGCGAGGTGAGTTGGAATTTTGGCCTACACGGCCCTTCATAGTTTTTGCGTTAACACATGCGATTCATCTGGAAACCTTGGCATGTAAAAAAAGGCAAATCAATCACATTAGGTCTTGCGATATATCCTATGTAATGATCTTCACGTCTACGTACACTATCTGGCTTACCAACACCATGAGTTAAATTTGGCTGGCGCTAATTACAAAAATGTGTTTACATGCGTGCTCCACTCACAGAAAATGCTGCTGCATATCAAATCAAGCACTACATACACTTACAGCCAGACACCATGAGCGTTGGATCTGTTCTGACTTAACTTTTAGTAAGCTTTTATCGCACTATAGTTAGTCGGCTTTGTGAAGGTGTTTACGGTTTACAGCAGCGCTGTGGTATTCACAGTCCCCCTGCAGATTGTACCTTATCTGGGCCCAGATTCTTGGCTTCTTCCGGGTACATTGGCCCATGTTGACTAGTGTGAGCTGTGTTAAGTTAGGCTTAAACTGGGGCAGGGTTTAGCACTCATCTACCTAAGACTGCTTTGTCAACCCAGGGCCATGCTGCGTACCATGCCAGCAGATCCCCGGATAGTCACACTCCATTTACTCTGGCATCATCATTTACACTGGTCAAGCTTATTCAAGTGACACACACACTCACATGTTCATGCATATTGATATTTCCTTGTTTTAGTTCTAAACTTCTCCTTAATACAGTTACCCCTACTCAATAAAGCTCTTAGTATTCTACAAATGTGTAAATCAAAGTTAACCCTAGCAGCCAGTTAGTTCAGTTTTAAGGTTTCTGTCAAAATAATTGTCCCAAATTTCTGCCTGAAAATACTGTGGCGGTTTTGAGATTTAAAATCACAATTTCAGTCAGATCAACTACAGAGCATTTATACAGAGCACACACACTGAAACGGAGAAGTCTAAAAACAGAATGTTAATCACACAATTCTAGAAGTCACCAGTTGTTATCCTGTCAAAATCCAGTTGCACACTTTACTTGTTGTAAGTTTGCATTGTCTGCCACAACTTGCACTGTAAACTTGGGACTATACCAAACAGCTTTAGACAATGGACCCCAATTCCTAAAACAATGTTAAAGCCTTAGATAATTTTAGCATCAAAAGTTGTACACAAAGTTGATATCACCCCAGTGTGGCACTAGGAGAAATCTGCACTATTCGTTAAAAAAGTATTAATGTATCAGGGTTTCCGTTAGCCGGTAATTACCGGTTTTTAGCTGGTAAAATGTATTAAAAACCGGTAAATTCAAAACCTGCCGGTCAAAATGTCTGGTAATAATTAGGGATGCTCCGATAGATCGGCCACCGGTCATTATCGGCCGATATTCACTGTTAATAGTTTGATCGGTGCTCTCTATAAAGCCCGATCAGGAGAGCAGGATCTGATCGATATGGACATAAACGCGAGTGAAGTATAACCGGACGAGAGAGAGATCAGATCAGCTGCTGAGTCTGACTGAGACGCAGCTCTGCATAATCACCTGAAGCCCCGCCCACTGTTTAGCGAGCTGCATGAGCTGCATGAGAAACTGACGGGCTGTCAGGAGAGAGAGGGAGGGAGAGGGGAAAAGAGAGCATCCGTTTCTCCCGTGTGATTATTCAAAGTTAATGTAAACTTTTGAATAATGTACTTCATCTACTACAAGTAGTTTGTTTGAATGTAATAATTATGTTGTTTGTTGTTTGTGGAATCATTTATTGAAAAATGAATCTGAATTGTTTTCGATCTGTTACGATTATAGACTGTAGCAATATAAAAATGAGCCCCGTGAACTGAGTTTTAAACATCAGCATATCTGCTCATAGTCCGGTAATTACCTGCTAACGGAAACTCTGCTACATAACTCTTATTATTAGGGCCCGAGCACGAGAGTGCTAGGACCCAACGGCGTCCTAGCACGAAGTGCAAGGATACCTATTGTTATTCGTGGTATTATTATTATTATTCCATATTTCAATGCTTATTTTCAGGCCTTTAGGATGCTGAGAAAGTTGTATAATTTTGCACAGATTCCAGAATCGGTGAAAAATTTGATATTCTGGAGTCAATGTGTTCAAATTGTCCAACATGCTCTCTAGCGCCACCTATGGCCATTTCCGTTTTTGGAAAGATGTACAAAGTCGCACCGTAACTCCAAATGACCTGAACTTTTTCACACTTACTCGGGTGGACCTGCTCTACATATAATGTCCAAGTACCCGTAAGCTCCGCCTACTTTATTTTTTTTTAAATTAGCATAATTTGAAAAACAGTTAAATATTCACTTAAATTTCAAATTTTGGTTTTTCAACACCAAACTCAGTATAAAGTATCGCCGGAGGGTCACACACATTATCGTAGGAAATGAGCATGTTCAGTCGATAAATGTGGCCCTCATTACTCTAAACGTGTTCGCAAAAAGGCGGGGCTTAGATAGAAATGCTCATAACTCATCAACAATGTACAAAAAAAACACACATTTTGGTGGTAATGTTCAATCTGTATTGGGGAATAGGCACAACAAGTAATTTCCATTTTGGACTATAGGGGGCGCCAAAAACATGACACATGTATAACTCATGAACTGATGGACGAAATATTTTTTTTTTTTTTTAGACATACTCTGGGGATGAGTATGGACTTATATTTAAATTGTCACAACGAATGACAAATGTGGGCGTGGCCTGTACTTTTTTTTTTATGACGATGTGCTAAAATGTGTTTCGGTACGCAAAACTTGGTACACACGTCACAGCCCACGACCTTTTCAAGAATGTAAAAAAAATACGTAATTTTTCTAAAATACTGCTCACTAGCGCCCCCTATTGTGTGGTAGTCTCATAGTTTCTCAGAACTTCACGAATTTTGGCACAGACATTCCTCATGGAATTGAAGACATATTTGTACATACATTCCATTAGCCCCGCCCCCCAACAAGTCGGCCATTTTGAAATATGTGCGTTTTTCAGCCATTTTAAGCACATTCTTGCACACTTCTCCTAGGGGAATGATCGGAAAAATTCCAATCCAGGACACGTTCAGCCCCTAT
Source organism: Gymnodraco acuticeps (assembly GCF_902827175.1). Lineage (NCBI taxonomy): Eukaryota > Metazoa > Chordata > Actinopteri > Perciformes > Bathydraconidae > Gymnodraco > Gymnodraco acuticeps. Next base: position 467,785 of record NW_022989899.1, read on the forward strand.
CCAATATGAAACTTAATTGAGAAGCACATTTTTGAAAAATTACTCGTGGAGGTCGTAAGCTAACAGCGAATACACCATTTTTGACGATTTACATGTCGCAAATTACTCCAAACTTCTCGGATATAGTTATTCCGATATTCACGAAACGCTGTATACATATTGCTATTATGATTGCACACATATTTCACATTGCCTTCCATTAGCCCCGCCCCCAGAAAGTGGGCCATTTTGAAAAATGTGCGTTTTTCAGCCATTTTACGCACGTTCTTGCAAACTCCTCCTAGGGGAATGATCAGAAAAATTCCAATGCAGGACACGTTTAGCCCCTATCCAATAGGATACTTAATTCAGGAGCACATTTTTGAAAAATTACTCGTGGAGGTCGTAGGCTAACAGCGAATACACCATTTTTGACTATTCACATGGCGCAAATTGCTCCAAACTGGTCGCATATAGTTTTTCCGATATTCACGAAACGCTGTATACATATTGCTATTATGATTGCACACATATTTCAAATTGCCTTCCATTAGCCCCGCCCCCCATAAAGTCGGCCATTTTGAAAAATGTGCGTTTTTCAGCCATTTTACGCACGTTCTTGCAAACTCCTCCTAGGGGAATGATCAGAACAATTCCAATGCAGGACAGGTTTAGCCCCTATCCAATAGGATACTTAATTCAGGAGCACATTTTTGAAAAATTACTCGTGGAGGTCGTAGGCTAACAGCGAATACACCATTTTTGACGATTCACATGTCACAAATTACTCCAAATTACTCCAAACTACTCGCGTATACTTTTTCCAATATTCACGAAACGCTGTATACATATTGCTATTATGATTGCACACATATTTCAAATTGCCTTCCATTAGCCCCGCCCCCCAGAAAGTCGGCCATTTTGAAAAATGTGCGGTTTTCACCCATTTTACGCACGTTCTTGCCAACTCCTCCTAGGGGAATGATCGGAAAAATTCCAATCCAGGACAACTTCAGCGCATATCCAATGTCATGCTACATTGAGAAGGAATAGTCTTTCGCTCAAACGGGGAGCTCGTAGGCTAACGGAGAATGTACCATTTTTGACCCATTATATGTCAGATAAGCTACTGAGCCCTGCCTGTCTGCCTGGCACATCAACTCTCACACACACACACACACACACACACACACACACACACACACACACACACACACACACACAACCCTAACCCTAACCCTAACCCTAACCCCTAACCCCTAACCCCTAACCCTAACCCTAACCCTAACACACACACACACACACACACACACACACACACACACACACACACACACACACACACACACACACACACCCTCGCTAACCCTAACCCTAACCCTAACCCTAATGTTTATTTGTAGATATCTCCTAAAGCCTACAGATAAAGTGTGACATGTAGGCCTGTTACATTTGTTATTGAGCGATATATATTATACACACTGTTCTGCTTTCTGCACTGCCCTCAGCAGCTGTTCTCACTGTAACATCACCTAACATCCAGGGGACATGTGATTAGTGAGTAAACAAACTGTAAAGGGCAGAAAGTCTGATGCACATTTGATCATCTCAAATAACTTATAATCACAACGGGAACAGTTTGCAGAGCTGTGCTTAGTTTGACAGAAGTCCAGCCATGCGTCACGCCTCTTTTAAACATCACTGTTGGCTGAAATCGTCTCAGGAGAATACTTCAGTGTACCCTCGGTTATAGCTCCTCCAGAGACACTCCTCTCTCCTCTAAATCAGTGTATCCTCGGTTACGGCTCCTCCAGACAGCCTCCTCGATAATGGATCCTCGACGACCCTTTAGAGAAATTAATTTTCCTTCGACATCCGTTTCCGGGTCGCTGCCGGAGCACCTGGGAGTCTGGGACGCGAAAATTAGAGAAATGACAAACGGCTCATTTCCCAGGACTCGCGCACGTCTGCTTGACGCCGGGACGACCTGCCGCCCTCCCCGACAGGCGCACGGACGCGAGGGCCCGCTCATCACTGCGCGCACAAGTGCGACCGCAGTTTTAATTATTATTGAAATATGACCGGTAAGTTTCAAATTTATCTGGTAAAATCAATTCTGCCCGGACATTTGACCGGCGAGAAAAAATCCTAGCGGAAACCCTGTAATGTATATGTCTTCAGTTTGGCCATTAAAGTTGCGTTTGTTAAAAGTCAATCCACAGCTGGTTTGACTTTCTAGAACTCTACTGTTCACTGTTGGAATTTACCGTTCGGACATTCAGATCAGCTCACTCTCAGGGAGTATTGTGTTATTCTAGTGGTTTCATTTTTGATGGCACTAGTAAACGAGTAAAGTCCAGAGAGATACAAACCATTAAGTATTCATTCTTTAAGGACTATCAATGTCCACAGAAATGTTGATGATTATCCATTAAATCATTTTCTAAGTCTAAGAGGTTGTCTTCTGTCTTTCAGTACTTTGTGTTGAAATATAGCTGCAGTGAGAATTGTTATAAATGTTAGGAAAGAGCAGTGACAAGTTTCAAAATCCACTCAGGACTTATTGGACTTGCTATGGGACTTTGTAGCCAAGACTCAAGATTTACTTGCAGAACAATGAGTTTTTCTTACCGCTGATTCAGAATATGTGTAGCTTTTGTCAGCAGTGAAACAAATAACTGATCATTTAAAGGAAGCCATTGATTTCCCACATCTGTGTAGTGTCAGCGAATGGGAAGTCTCTTTTTTCATTTTGTTCTGTGCAGTGCTGAGGGAAAATCAGTTTGGTGTGCCCCAGGCTGAGGATTTTCCCTGCTACATCAAGGCCACCGACTGTGTGCTAATTGCTGCATGTGGTGGGGGTTCAGCTGGAAGTGTTTATTTATAGGGAGACGGCTGGACCTCTTTTGGTTGTAACACGCTGTGAACTGGAGCAAGCAAAGGTCAGAGGAAAAACCCAGCGGCAGGAAGCCATTACAACAAGCACCTCCTGTCTTTACAAGCTCTGTGGTGAAGTGGTCCCTCAGCAGCAGCTAGGTTTTCACTTTATTGCATAAATGACCTAAGACCATAGAGGCTGGGGCTAAGTATTGCCAGGACATAGAAGAGGGCAACAACCTGAGGGGCTCTCTAGATGGATGAAACAGCACTAAAGCAACAAGAACACACAACTGTAAGGGAAACTTCTGTGTGACAATGCAGTGGGAGTCACAGACTCAGGAAAGAGACACGGGAAGAGCAGGAGCTTTGATGTCAAACACTGCACTTTGATGTCAACCTCTGGCTCTTGGACTTGTGATGTGAATTCTCCGGAAAATGTAAGCCCAGGGTTAGACACTCTGTATTCAGCCAATTAGAGACACACAGTGTCCTAAAACACTTCACAAAATGAAGCTTTTAAGCACTCTTTTGAAGAGTGGTGTGACATTTAAAAAATGCCACAAACAATGGCAGAACAGGATGCACATTGCAAGATGATTCAAACTCAATGTGAATGTGTTGTTTGCATGCAAAAACCACAGTGCACAGCTTCATTATGTTCACTTATCAGGGCCAGAGCAGAAGAGAAGGTGGATTACCCTCTTGAACATGACACAGCAGCTCTGCTGATTTGAAAGGGGACATTTAGTGAATCATGAGGCAAAGTTGAGATCACAGCATGCTAACTGCAAGTACCAATTATGACTCAGTGCTACGAAGTGAATTATTGAAGCAGTTATTCAACCCAAGTATACAACATTGCACTTCACCCTTCGCTTTCATTGTCTAAATTAACTCAGTAACTGTGAAAAGCGAGATTCAATGTGTATTTCACATGTTATTTGAGCAAATTGTAGCAAGCAGTATTAGGATATAAATTGCACTGGTGCAGGAATGAGTTGGCATTTCAGCTTTTTTTATTTGCTTATCTTAGAATCTATGTTTTACTTCAACAGGATTTTGGTTAGATCACTGAAATAAGGTCTGTGGTTTACACGAGTTAAAGAGAATGGCGAATGTACAAACTTTCTATGCATTTTAGAAACGGCAGTCACCAACCAGTGTCATCATGCTGAACATTACCACCTTTCTGCTGTTCGATAATAATTGGGAGGCGGTTCAGCTATATTCGGAACCAGGATAACAAACAGAACTCCTCGATTGCACAAATGTACAGTACTATTTAGCTTAGCTCGGCTGGCAGAAGAAAAGTAAATAGGGAACTTGTTTGGGGAACGAATGGTTGCCTAAAGGACAGAGTACAGAGAGTAGACTGGTACCTGGAGGTACACCGGGTACTAACACTGTTTGCTGGTGCTTTATAGTATCGGCTTACTGCTCCAAATATTAAGATTGGTTATTGCCACCAATTTGAAGGTCGTGGATCGATCCCCAGCCCTACATGCTGTTGAGTCCTTGGGTTAGAAACTAAACCCAAATTGCTCCGGATGGCATTGCCAACTGTGTGTGAACATTAGTCTCCCTGAGCAGGTGGGACCTTGTATGGCAGCCTCTGTATGAATGTGTGTGAATGGGTGAATGCTGACTTGTAAATGTGAAAGAGCTTTGAGGGGTCGCAAAGACTGTAAAACCACGGCAGTCCATTTCTACTTCACCATTTGAATAAGACATTGAAAAAGGAATTTTTCGATTGCAATATTCAGGCAAAAAACTCCAGTCTTGAATTTTCAAGCTGCCCTTTCTACGTGGAATTTGTCATGCACATGTACATTCCTCATGTACATTACATATATTCTTATCATAAGCCACACTCTTTGCTTCCCTTGCCCTTAAGTGTTACAACACACACATGTTGACTCTGCACAAAGGTTAATCCAGAAACGTTATTACCCAAATAGAACAAAGAGGGCTCTTGAGAGGCTCTCTGTCATAATTTGGAATAATTTGTTCCACAGAAGGTCTCCCTACGCCGATGTGAAATTAAAACCCTCACCAGTGAACGAGCTCAGCTCACTGAGCGAGGAACATCTGCAGCTGCAGCAGATGGCGAGCAGGATTTTATCTTCACTTGCTCTGAGCAGACATTAAAATATTGAACAATTAGGGCCTTTTGTCGGAGAGAATAAGGTGTGATTGGGAGGCACAGTGTGCGCTGACAAAAGCAAGCCGTGCCCAAGCTTCCCTAGTCCACCCAGACAGCTGTGGAGAAGGAGGGAAAAACCTTCTTTAATTTATTTGAGTTATTATTAAATGTTATCTTTCATTGAAAATTACTCAAACTTGTTATGTATATACTGTATAAATATATTCATTTTGGTGTTTTCCTTTTATTGCAAATTAATTCTTAAATTGTATACAAATATATGTACACTGAACAAAAACAGAAACGTAACACTTTTGTTTTTGCTCCCATTTTTCATGAGATGAACTCAAAGATCTAAAACATTTTCTATATACACAAAATAAACATTTCTCTCAAATATTGTTCACAAATCTGAAAAGAAGCCGAGATAATCCATCCCACCTCACAGGTGTGGCATATCAAGATGCTGATTAGACAGCATGATTATTGCACAGGTGTGCCTTAGGCTGGCCACAATAAAAGGCCACTCTGAAACGTGCAGTTTTGCTTTATTGGGGGGGTCTGGGGGGGTCCGAAAACCAGTCAGTATCTGGTGTGAGGGGTAGGGTTAGGGTAATGTTGTGAATCGAGTGGCCCATGGTGGTGGTGGGGTTATGGTATGGGCAGGCGTATGTTATGGACGACGAACACAGGCCACTCGATTCACAACATTACCCTAACCCTAACCCTACCCCTCATACGAGATACTGACTGGTTTTCGGACCCCCCCAGACCCCCCCAATAAAGCAAAACTGCACGTTTCAGAGAGGCCTTTTATTGTGGCAAGTGTGTGCTATGTATAAATGCTCTGTAGTTGATCTGATTGAAATTGTGATTTTAATCTCAAAACAGCTACAGTATTTTCAGGCAGAAATTTGGGACAATTATGTTGACAGTATTATTACTTAGGGTTTAATGTAATTGTAAACTATTGTGCCACTAAAACGTTTCATTAACAACTCAGGAGTGAGCCAGTTTCAATTTCCTATTGAGGCCCACCAGCTAGTGATGGCAGTTTGACACTGAAGCTTCGAACGGAGCTTCAACCCTGGACTTCCTATTCTATAGAAGCAGTGCTTCGAAGCTTGCTTCAAATCACGTGACATGTGATGTCCGAAGCAGCAACTGCTTCAAATCACGTGACATGTGACGTCCGAATCAGCTTCATTTCCTGAATGAATCACTTGACTGGTTCGCGGTCCAATCAGACGATTCAATGCACTGCCTCGTCTCGATTCTGACAGGTGACAGGTTGAAACAGTTTCAAATTTGAGCGCTTCAACACTTTATAACCGCTCTAAACAATGCGCAATGTGTGGGTTGTTGTCGTAGTTTGCGTTGTTGCTGTTGAGTTGTTGTTGGCATTGCATATGAATTGGATCATTATAGAGCAAGCCAGGAGGAAAGATAGGTCGTTCTGGCTCGTGAAACAATTCGAAATGTGGAGAAGCTGTGAACAAAAAGAAAATGAGTAATATAAAAACACTTCAATGGTCTAAGGCAGGGGTGCCCAACCTTTTTTGAACCGAGAGCTACTTTTAAAGTTGCCAGTCTGCCGAGATCTACCAGTCCAAATAGAGAGGCATAACCATTACTGACAGCCTACTACCAGGTAAATACACACTTCTACTTGTATAAAACTGACCTTTGTACGATTAATACTTCATAAAATACTGCAGATCCTTTATCTTACCTCTTTCTAATCTACACACATACAATTATTTAACTGAAGTTACACAACAGTGTTGTTGATACAGAGTTGGAGTTTATTCACACGTCACATACTACAGTGGGTAATGTTTTCAAGAAACATTGAACAGTGCTGCCACATATGACACAGGACAAAAAGAAAAGACACTGAACCCTTTCTTTGCCATTAAAATTAGGCTTACTAATAAGACAACTCAGATCTGAAGCTACACAGGAATCTGCTGCCAAAGTGCAATAAAAAAGACAAAATTAATAGAATCAAACCCTTTTTTTGTTGCATTTTAGTAGAGTATACAAATAAATCCCTTTAAAATAGGATGCAAGCAACACTAGTTTCTTAACCTGAATTGATAATAGACTATAATCAATTTAAACAGAACAGATCTTAATGTTTGCATTATTATACCATTTTGTACAATAATTATAATGAATAAGTTCAAACAAACTAAAACTTACAGCTGATTAATAACGGTATCTAACTTGAGTTTTTATTATATCAAAAACCTGTTGAAATGCTACTGTTATTTTTACTGTCCCCCAAAAGCGCGTCGGCAGCCTCCAGGAATGCTTCTTTCACAACTTCGCCGTCTTTGAAAGACTTCATGTGTTTCGCAAGAACGTGACTGACACGATAAGATGCTATGGTAGCAGCCTTGCTCTTGTTGTTGGCCTGGTGAAAAGGGACTGCTGTGCATTTAGTTGTCCTTTCAGGTCCCTCCCCTTTTGGGAGCGTAGGGCAGAATTAGGAGGGAATTCCGTCTTGTAGCGTTTGTGCACTGTTTTGAAATGCCGCTCCTAAATTATCCTTCTTCAATAAAGCCACGCTCGCATTGCAGATGAGACAGATGGACTTTGAATTGCAATAGATACAAAAATAATCATCCTCCCACTCGGAGTGAAAATTATATATTTTGGGCTTTTTTGCTTCTGCCATAATTGCGGTTTTGTGAGTGAGTGTGCGGACTGTCACTCCTCGTTGTAACTGAAGCTTCGAGAAATGAACCTATTTCCGACACAATTGTCCAAGTGGTTCGACGCTTCATTCAAAGCTTCATTTTGCCATCACTACCACCAGCTGCAGAGAGTTAACTAATTAAAGGGGCGTGGCCCCACAGCTGCGACAACTCAGCAATCAGGTGTCCATTTTAGTTAGCACTTTCCTGGAGCTTCAGATTCAGCGTCAGACAGACAAAGACAATAGAGTCATGTTGGGGTCACGAAGGAGGCAAAGAGGATGTAAATCCTACTTTAAATGAGCTAAGTATCGCTGGTGTTTTTATCCACTCTAGCTAAAAACATGTGTATATCCTCCATTCCTGTTCATGTGTCTTCTCGCAATTATTACTGGCCCCGTGCATCTCCTAATCGTTATAACCGGCCTGCTCTCGTCTATCCCACATGCTCCACTGAGATCCAACATCTAGTTTCAGGGGGCCTGTGGAACTGCCAGTCAGCTGTTCCTAAGGCTGACTTCCTCTCTAGCTACGCTTCCCTGCAGTCTCTGGATTTCCTTGCTCTCACTGAGACCTGGATTACTCCATCCAACACATCCACCCCAGCAGCTCTCTCCACAGCATATTCCTTCTCCCATACAACCAGACCCACTGGCAGAGGAGGTGGCACTGGTCTCCTGCTCTCTCCCAAATGGAGCTTTTCCCTCTTCAAACTACCTAACTTCACTCCTTCCACCTTTGAATTCCATGCCGTCACAGTAACCCATCCTATACAATTAACCATTGTTGTTCTCTACCGTCCACCAGGCGCCTTGGGGGACTTCTTGGAGGAATTAGATAATCTCCTCTCAAACATCCCTGAAACTGGGCCTCCCACTGTACTTCTCGGAGACTTCAACCTCCAGACAGGGAAGACATCTGAACTAACAACTCTTTTAACCGCCTTTGCTTTCTCACTATCTTCATCCCCACCAACTCATAAAGCTGGCAATGTCCTTGATCTCATATTCTCAAGGAACTGCTCTACTTCTAACCTCTCTGTAAACCCGCTCCACACCTCGGATCATTTTTTCATATTATTCTCTCTACCCCTTTCCTAACACAACAAACTAATCTCTTCTAATTCTGCACCTGTCTGCCGTAACCTTCGTTCCCCCTCTCCCCCTCTACCTTTGCCTCATCGGTGCTCTCAGCCCTCCCTTCCTCTGACTCGTTCCGACTTCTGCCTCCAAACTCTGCTGCAGAAACTCTCTTCTCTACTCTCTCATCCACTCTGGACTCTCTCTGTCCTCTCACATCTCGGCAGGCTCGTCAGTCCCCTCCTGCTCCCTGGCTAAATGACGCACTGCGTGCTAATTAGTGCTGGGGGGAAACGATTATTTTGAAAACGATTAATCGGGCGATTATTTGATCGATTAGTCGACTAATCGAACGATTATTTTTCTGTTGTTCAATTCATAAAAAACGTAATGTAAACATTTTTTTTTTCACAATACTGTGTCTCAGGGGATCTTAATATTTAAGAACCTATTAATGTGTTATACCAGATTAACGGAAATAATCTCAGCTAACTGACGATACAAACCATGTTTACCAACACAAAACAAAACACAAGTCTCATAAGAAGCAAACTAAAATGCTATCTAAATGACCCCTGAGCGAAAAATGCTAACGGACATTGGCACAGAACTCAAGATAACCCTTATTACTTATCGTAGCTGCACATACAAGATATCCGATTAAAGCTGAGACTCCACAGATTATGTAGGTACATAGTATCATCACTGAGTGATCCGGACTCGCGACAGGGGAAGCAAATACAGTCATCACAACACGTACCTTCACAGAGCTTCTAGGGAGATCGTCTCACCGCCGTAGCTGTCAATCTGATCAAAATACGTGTTCAATGGCATTACAATGAGAAAAAACGCGGCTGAATCGGTTAATCCATAGGTTTTTAACGTCTATGTATAAAAAAAGTATTGAATTTATAATCCATAATTCAATTTTTTTGTAAAAATCGGAGAGCAAATGCTAGCTGCTAATGGTTGCCACCACAGCTAGCTGCTGCTTCCGGTCAAGCAGCAGTCTCAGTGAGATATAAATATCTTTGCGTTTTGGACTAACTTTAAAATATTCCCATGCTTTTGAAGACCTAGGGCGAGATGTTTTCGTTTGAAGGCTTCGTGCGCAATCCGATATTTTGAAGTTGACGCGTCGACGATGTTGACGCGTCGACATCGTCGACGCGTCGCTACAGCACTAGTGCTAATAGAACCATCCTTAGGGCAGCAGAGCGGAAACGGTGGAAATCCAAACACCATGACGACCATGACGACCTCCTAACCTATCAGGCTCTCCTCTCCTCTTTCTCTGCTTCGATCTCTCAGGCAAAAAGCACTTTCTTTCAAGATAAGATCCAATCTTCCTATTCCAATCCCAAAAAACTATTTTCAATATTTTCCACCCTCTTGGACTCTCCCAAAGCCCCTTCCCCCTCCTCCCTTCTGTCAAGCGACTTTGTTAACCACTTTGAAAAAAGGTTGATGATATTCGCTCTTCTTTTTCTGACTCACCTTTACTCACCGCTGGGTCACCAGACCCTCCTTTCACCCACACACTAACCTCCTTTTCCCCTCTCTCTCCAAGTGAGGTTCTTACCCTCATTACCTCTGCCCGCCCTACCACCTGTCCTCTGGACCCTATCCCTTCAAACCTCCTTCAGACTATCGCTCCTGATATTCTACCGTTTCTCACCCATTTCATCAACACTTCTCTAACTTCTGGTCACTTTCCAAACACCCTCAAGGAGGCAAGAGTAAACCCTCTCCTAAAGAAACCCACTCTCAACCCGTCTGATGTTATAAACTACAGGCCTGTCTCTCTACTCCCGTTCCTGTCTAAAACACTTGAACGCGCTGTCTTTAAACAACTCTCCTGTTATCTCCATCAGAACAACCTTCTGGATCTGCACCAGTCTGGTTTCAAGGCAGGTCACTACACAGAAACTGCCCTCCTTGCTGTCACTGAGGAACTGCACACGGCTAAAGCAGCCTCCCTCTCCTCTGTCATCATCCTTCTGGACCTGTCTGCTGCATTCGACACGGTGAATCATCATATCCTCCGTTGCACTCTCCAAAAACTTGGAGTTTCAGGCTCTGCACTTTCCCTCCTCACCTCATACCTCGAAGACCGCACCTACAGGGTAACTTGGAGAGGGTCCGAGTCCGAGCCTTGTCAATTAACTACAGGGGTCCCTCAGGGCTCTGTCCTTGGTCCCCTCCTCTTCTCTCTGTACACAAACTGGCTCGGATCGGTCATTAGCCCGCATGGTTTTTCATACCATTGCTACGCTGACGACACCCAGACTAAAAACTCATCTCTTTCGACTCCACTTCGAGCAATTCAATTACTAACAAAGCACTTATGTACTAATAAAGGACTGGCTTATCTAAAGCTAGTTGAGTAGCACTTGAAATGTTTTGGCTCTATGAAACCTGATGTACTTATATGATTCTGTTTTCTTCAAGTTTGTATCTTCTTGGTCAAATACACTTATTGTAAGTCACTTTGGATAAAAGCGTCAGCTAAATGCAATGTAATGTAATGTAAAGGACTAATCATGAATGATTGCTAGGTTACCCCAAGTGTACCTGGAACTTGCATGTTGTATAATCTCCTAAACAGGGCCTAAACTTAGTGACATTTTATTAAGTTCCTTACATGGAAAGAAGGCTATTAGGCCTAAAAGTCTGAGCACACGAATGACCACTATGTGACAACTGGTCAGATACTGGTACCGCTGATGCCAAAAATGACTTTGTACAAAATAAACAGGTTTTGGTACATTCTCAAATATATTCTCCTTATCCTTCAGGGTTAGGGTTAGTAATGGCCCGAGTACCTATTGTATTCACCACTGACACACACTAATTTAATACACTCTTAATTTGATCACAGTGTACTTCAACAGAGGCCAGAAATCAAGCCACCAAATCATCTTTTCTTTAGCTGACATTCTACAGTCCAAATGGTGACCTGCTAACAGACAACCTTGGTTTTCTTTCAATCTTGATCATAACAGAGCTCCTGCTCCTGTTTGGTTGACAGTGTATATTGTGTGTGCTTCCATGATAAGCTTGGTCTGTTTCTCTGCCTGCCAGTTGAGGATTTGATGTGGGATGCGATCTCCCTTGATAGCAACATGACCAGAAGGTCTGCCCCATGTTAACCCTCCATGCTCTCTCCATCTCCTCCTAGCACAGATAGTGCAGGGCCAGAGGGGTTGTTCAGTTCAATATGTTAGTCAATCCTTTATCTGACTGTGGGTTGTGCAAGTTAGAATATATTGCCCCTACCATGGCTCTGAAAAGTAAGTAGCCTCACTGGTAACTGGTGCTGGGTACTGATAAATCCATGGGGTGGTCCATGTTGCTGAACTAGCTGACAAATCTATCTGTGCTTTCAAAAGCAGCTGGTGTTTCATCGAGCAGGGTTAACGCATAATTGATTAGCATGTTCTGTAATTTTTCCTATAAATGTCTACAAAACTGAAATATGAGTTTATTCTGAGGAGTTTGGGGAAATGATTTGTGTGGATCTATCAACAACCCAGGGTTCCCATCTGTTTAACATGTGTGCACTTCTTCTTTTAAAACCATATTGCTCACCATACATGTAATTGGAGAACCTCTTTTCATTACCACCTTTTGTTTATAAAGGGAAACAAATCAAAAGATTATTCTCATTCCAAACATTTCATTGCATCTTATTCCCATTGTAGTTTACTGTGATTGTGAATGATCAGCCTTAGTTGTATAGTAACAGCCATTGTATCTTTGTGGTTTAAGAGATGTAATGCTGCTTGTTCTGCTGACCTTCAGTTCATTTCACCTAGATGTTACACAACGGTTGAGTCATGGGGTTACAACAGAATGACCATTGGGCTCGCTCTGACCTGGTTTTCTTGCCCTGATTCAGAGCAGCAGGAAGTTGCTCTTCATCTGAGAGTTGAGAAGCAACAATCACCTCAACACAACACAAACAACAAATATCACCACTGCTTGTAATTGGCTGCTGAGAGCGTTAGCTGGCCACCTCCGTCTCCTCTCTTGGGCAAAGCTGTCAGCTCTCTCCCCACTAACCTGTACATGTTGCCTCCACTTCTAAATATAAATACCTGCAGCTGACATTTAAAGCTTTGAAGTCGCTGCTATAGAGCTTAAAGGTGGGGTATGTAAGTTTGAGAAACCGGCTCGAGATACACTTTTTGTTATATTCCATGGAATGCTCTTAACATCCCGATAGCAATGAATATCTGAAGTGCTTTGACAAAAAATCCATAATGAAATGTCATCTGTGGAAGCCGTAGTACTGTAAAAAGCATGATCAATCATCTGAGCCGGCCCGGCTAAAATAACTGGATAGCTTACCTGCCTGTCAGCCTTCCATCTGTGCACAAACTTATCTCGTGCCCTCATTGGTCATGTGCACGTTCGTGTGTGTTGGAGGAGGGGCTCTGTAAGGAAGTGGCAGATTTTCTCCGGTCGTGTATTTTCAAATTCTAGCGATCTCGAGCCGGTTTCTCAAACTTACATACCCTACCTTTAAGAGCGTTTCCCCTGAAGTAAACTAGTTTATCTTCACGGCACTATTCCATCAACAGCAACAGCCTGGTGAATGTACAGTTAAGGTTAATGTGGCTGTTTTTGATGATTATAGCAAAAGGAACCCTGAGAGGGATCTCTGGTTTTGAATCACTTACAATGGTTTGGCTTATTTGAAGCAAATATTCCTCTCTCATGTATTACTCTTTTAATCTGTATTCGTTTTTTTCTAGTTTCCCTTTGTAAAAGTAACATAAATAAAGCATTGCGTAGTATGGGTGCATATAAGTGATGAGGGAATGTGCAAACTGGCTAATATGGGCCTCTCTTTGTCTCTGGTTGTCTCACCACTCTACCATAACGTGGTTCTTTCATGCATTGGATTGACATTGAATAAATAGTGAGCTTTGCATTTGGTAAACAGCATCAATTTGCACTCAGTGCCCAATCAGGAGAGACCACACACTAAACCACACCAGTGCACTGCTGTTCATAGCTGTTATAGCTCTGTGCTAGCCACGATTCCTGCTTCTGCCATGGGTCTCAGCCTTGGTTGCATGCAGTGTGTTTCGAAAAAGAAACCCATTTAGCGACTTTACTGGTATAACAATTAAATTTTTCTGGGAAACATCTACAAGCTAGTCAGCTGGAGCATCATTATCTTGCAATACAAGTTGTAATAGCCACTTAAGCACACATTATGTTTGAGACAATTTTTTATGTTGGCATGACAAATTCATTGAATATCATTTAAATTACTACCACAGCAACCTGAAGCTGTCAACCAATTAGCCTCAAGCCGCGGCAGCAGACAGCAGGGTTAAAGTGTGACCTGTGTCATTTAATCTACTCACCTCTCAGAGTTTCATTAGTCTGTACGACCCACCTCTTATCATTAAATTGATAATTAGCTGCAATGGGAGGCAAATTATAGACATGTGAGCCAAAGGTTTTGTTTATTGCTTTGACACCCGTGCCCTTGTCAGTTTTACAAGTGAGGCAGACTGCCAAAGTGTTTGTCAGTCAGACAGCTAATCCAGAGTAGAAGTGCATATTCAAATCAGAATTAGAGCAGGGCGTCTGACATTTGGATGCAATAAAACTTTCTGAAGCGTGTTACTTTTTCCATTTAGGCTGGCTGTTGAGACAGTGTGAATGCAACAACCCAACCTGCTCATTACAGTTTTAGGTTCCAGTTGTTATTGTGATCTAGCATATTAAAGGTCCTATGTCATGCTTTACCGATTATTACCTGTCCCCTTGTGTGTTATGAAGGTGTTTCTGCATGTAAACGGTCTGCAGAGTCACAAACCCTCAAAGTACACCTGATAGTGGAGCCTCGCTCACTCTGTAGGTGCGCCGCATTTGGGGTTGCGGTGGGGATTCGGGTGCTAGTGAAGCAGGCCATGTTTTTTCGGTTTTATAGGTTTTTGTGCATGTAAATTGTCTTCAAAGGCTAAAATCCCTGTGTTCCCTCCAGAGGGAGTTTCTCAGGAGTACTGATTATTTGGTATCAAGTAAGAAAAAGTGACGCCACTGGTTTTTCTGCATTACCGTCCTCCTGTTTTTTCATGATAATGCTACATTGTGAACACAAAGTATTTGTTGAAATCTGCAGAAAAGCTAGCTAACGTTAGCTGCTAGCTGCAGCCAATGAACGAAGGCTCTGCAGAGTTTAATTATGGTGCGTCCAAGCTATTTTTATAAAAAATTACTCGTAGATATTATAGATGTTATTATGACTTGCTTAACCTACCGCCAAAACTAGTATGTTAAAGGTATTACATTTACCTTGTAAATTGTAAATAAATAAATGACATGACATTTATTTACTTATTTATTTCCCTGTGTTATTGTATTTGTATTGACAATTTTAGAATGTATTTGGTAATGGTATTGGGAACTAAACAGTATTATGGAATACCTACTCCAAACAAAGTTAGAATTACTATGCAATTGGAAATTCTGAGTATCCACAAGTTTTTGTCTCCTACTATTCTCCACATTTCTTTGGAAAAGCATGTTTAGATCCCCAGTCTGTATGAGACATTTTAATAATAATAAGTGGTGTCATCATTATTTAAAAGCTTTAAGGAAATGGTGAGTTTTGAGAAGCACATGAAAGAGGGCTAGTCAAAATGAAAGATAATTTTAATAAAGGAAACATTTGCACAGTCCAGTAAAGAAAGCCCCTGGTAATTATTGTTGTTCATCGATCAGACGCAAAATTAATACTCGGTAAGCTCCAAAGTGTAATGACAAAGTCTGTGAAAATATGCAATCTGTCACTTTTGAATGCATTTGTTATGGAAAAAAACTAAATTGTGTCAGACTTGGTCCTGGGACTGCTTTTTATTGAGCATTTTAGCCCTGAGTTATATGTGTTTTACACCTGCACGTATTACATGTGCATGTAATGTAATTACGATTGAGACTTCCTCTTTGTCTGATGACATGCTCTCAGATGCATAACGGCCCGTCCACACTATAGCTTCGACAGCTTCAAAAACGGTTTCCAACGCGTCTGCCCATTCACTTTGAATGGGGTGACGTCACTTTTCGCCGAACTGCATTGTGGGAAGCAGAGCGGAGCTTTCCTGGCGTTTCAGGCTGCAAAAGTTGAGCAATGTTCAACTTTTGAAGCTTCTGAAGCTTTCGGTGGAAGCGTCAGCCAATCAAATCATATGCCAGTACAAGCTCTAGCCAATCAAACCACTGCTTGTGTGTCAGGGGCGGGAGATTCATGTGATTGGTTGTTGGTCGAGTGTCAGACACGCCCAGCTCCAAGCTTTTTTTGAAGCTGTAGTGTGGACGGGCCATTATACTTCATCAGGGACTCTTATATACTGTGATATTTATCAGCCTCCATTACGTGCTTCGTGACTCACCTCCAGAGGTGCAAAGGTCATTTGCTAAAGTACTGTACTTAAGTACAATTTTGAAGTACTTGTACTTTACTTGAGTATTTCAATATTTTGCTACTTTGTACTTCTACTCCACTACAATTCAGTGGTAGATGATGTACTTTTACTCCACTACATGTATTTAATACCTTTAGTTACTTTACAGATGTGGATGAATGGTGTGAAACATAATCAAGTGTTAAATCAGACTTTAGTTCCACCTGGAAAAAATTCACAAGCTACCCTGCAGTATACAAAGTCATTCAAACTGGCTGCACCTTTACCAGCTTTGAGAACACTTTAATGATCAATCGTTGTTCATCATCATACTATGTGACAGGCAAAGTCTAATATCTATAAAGAGATTCTGAATGGAGTGGTGCAGTGATGACGTATTTTTGACTTCATCACTGCACCACCGCTTAGCTAAAGGCAGATTTGTGTCTGGCGTAATGATATTAAGTAAGTAGTCTAATTTAGTCACTTGTTAGCAACCGTTTTTTTAAAAACACATGGAAGCTTACTGACCTGTTTTATCTCGTATAACAATATTTGAAAATCTCTGAAGCACAGAACTTATTTAAGGTATCAAACCAAAACATATTCAAAAAAACTTTGACGAGGGAACAGGAAGTGATAAAAATGCTAACTTATTTCCTGGTTTTAGTACTCATTCCAGCACCAATCTACTTCTAAATTGATCCCTTTACCTCTTCTTTGGTTTTTTTTTGTCTCTCTTTATGATGTTGAGGCAGCGCCAGCAGTCTGATAGCACATCGGCCACAGATTGTCTTACATCTCCTTCCTTTTTTCACACTAATAAACAAAAAAAGAAAAACCTTCTCCAGGTCTTGGATCTCTTTTAAAAGCCAGTTTTTAGCCTTGACGGGGTTAATACTGTATAACAGTACAGGCAAAGGCATGCCACCTCACTGTAGCTGACAGCCTCCTCCACTGTAATTAATTCATTGACAGTTGATTGGCTGAAACGACCAATTTCGACCAATTTCTATTCACATCAGCTGTTAACGTATACGTTTATCAGAGGATGCATCCTGAATGTATTCATTATTGTCCAATTTTTCTTCTCTCGACAGCCGAATTTCCTATTTGGAAGAATAATAAAGGGTCAACACTGTTTACCGGATAACATATACTTTATATTTCACCTGCTGCACTTACTGTAGTTTGTTTGTGCTCACTTTCAGTTTGATTATATCAAATATATTCATGCCTCCAGGACCCTGAGGCGGGCAGGGAAGATAGTGTCCGACCCCTCCCACCCTGGACACAAACTGTTCACCCCCCTCCCCTCTGGCAGGAGGCTGCGCTCCATCAGGACCAGAACCTCTCGCCACCAGAACAGTTTCTTCCCCTCCGCTACCGGCCTCTTAAACAAGGCCCGGGACCCCCCACTGACACTTTACCTCAGCCACAACGTAGACTCTATAATTACATTAATGCACACAATGTACAACATTATTTTGTATTTCTGCCGATTTTTATTCCTTCTTATTCCATTCCATTGCAATGTAAATACTGTTATATTTGACTATATTTTTTATATTTTTCTAGTTCTAGTTCTACCTCTGTTTTTAATTCTTGTTTTTATGCACCACGACACCAAGTCACATTTCTCGTACGTGTAAACCTACCTGGTAATAAACCTGTTTCTGTTTGATCAAATCTACTTACTCTAGATTTTGAATGTCTTTTCTGGAAAAACGTCCTGTGTTTTTGACGTGTAAAATTACCCGTGGTTTAATTTGTCGTCCTCTTCTAGTTGTGTGAATAAACATTGTTCCCTCTATTAAGGAAGGCAGGAGTACTATTACAATGACTTGTACAAGTATAACATGTATTCTTAGCAATGTGTCCGAGCAGCTGTATATCCACGTGTATTTACATCAGCCTTTTGTCTTTGGGAACACGTCTGTACTCAACCTGATAACTTGATTGTAAATCCACCCCAGCTGAGAAGTGGCTCACATCGAATGACTTTTGGCAGTGTTCCAGCGATCCGGGAGAGTGTCCCGCTAACATTTCACAGGCAGCTGTCTGCTTTGTTAATGGATGTGATTAATAAACATGGCTGACAGGAAAAGGGGGGGTTTCTGGTTGGCTGGAAAGCAGCTGGTTTGCTACCCTGAATTCAGTTTTGTCCAATAGGTGAAGTTTAACAGAGATTAGATTAGAGAAGGGCACTAAGTGATCTCAATGCTTGTGTCTTTTCTGAGCGCCATCATCTTTGGTCCATTGTTTCCAATGAGGTCGGAGTGTATACTGTAACATGCGGCCACCTTGAGAAAAAGCACTGCACATCAGTGGCAGACGAAAAATGTTGCTCCAACACTAAGATTAAGCGGCGAAGCTCCTTCATACAAAGTGTTACAGAGAGAGAAAATCCTCTGTCAAACAAATATAAAGCAGCCCAAAAATATAATAAAAGGCAAGGGGGCTCTGATATGAGTGGTCATAGACAATAGTCAACAATAGAACGCATCATCTCCAAACAACTCCACCGCCATCTCCAAACCAACCAGCTTTTTGAACCCCTTCAGTCTGGTTTTCGTCCCCACCACAGCACAGAAACGGCACTCGTCAAAGTCCTCAATGACCTCCTCACCTCTGCTGACACTGGTTCCCTCAACATCCTCCTTGACCTGAGTGCAGCTTTCGATACCGTGAGCCACACCATCCTGCTTCCCCGACTCCAGGACATCGGTATCGAAGGTACTGCACTCAGGTGGCTCCAGTCCTACCTCTCCGACAGATCCCACTTCATCTCCCTCAACAACCACTCCTCTGCCACAGCTTCAGTCACCCAAGGTGTTCCCCAAGGTTCAGTACTCGGCCCCCTCCTCTTCATCATCTACATCCTCCCCCTTGGTCTGATTCTCCGCCAATACAACCTGGACTTTCACTGTTACGCTGACGACACACAGATTTACCTCGGCACTAAATCCCCCCACAACCCCCCCCCCCTCACCCACATCGAATCCTGTCTGACTGCAATAAAATCCTGGATGCAACACAACTTCCTCAAACTCAACAGCAATAAAACTGAACTCCTCCTCATCGGCTCCAAATCCACCCTCAGAAAAAACCCCAACCTGACAGTCACCATTGATGGCACCCCTGTTTCCCCCTCCACCCAGGCACGCAACCTTGGCGTTATATTTGACCCCACCCTCTCCCTCGAGCCCCACATCCGTCAAGTTGTAAAAACCTAATTTTGCCACCTCCGCAATATTGCCAAACTCCGTCCCTCTCTCACCCGCCCTGCAGCTGAGCGACTCATTCACACCTTCATCTCCTCCCGACTTGACTATTGCAACTCACTCCTCTACGGCATCAGCACTACATCCCTCAATAGACTCCAGCGTGTTCAGAACGCAGCTGCCAGACTCCTCACCACACCAAATCATGGCATCACATCACCCCGGTCCTCAAAGAACTCCACTGGCTCCCCGTTTAACACCGCATCCATTACAAACTCCTGGTCCTCACACACAAAGCCCTCCACCATCTGGCCCCCCCCTACCTCACGGACCTCCTCATCCTCTACCAACCACCCCGGTCCCTCAGATCCACCTCAGCCGGTTTGCTTTCCATCCCCAAGGCCAAACTCCGGAGCTTCGGGGATAGAGCCTTCTCTGTGGCAGCCCCGAAGCTCTGGAACTCCCTCAATACCTCCGTGAGTCTGAGTCCCTCACCCTGTTCCAGTCCCGCCTCAAAACCCACCTCTTCAACTCTGTATCCATAAGCCCCCCCCCCCTCTCAACCAACTTCCTCCTGACTGCTTTTCTGTTTTTTTTTGTTTTTTGTTTTGTTTGTCTACCCTCCCTCCCAAATGTAAAGCGTCTTTGGGTTCAAGAAAAGCGCTATAGAAATACATTTATTATAGAAACATTGGGCATTTTGTTTGATGAAACACACTGTCAGTCGCAGTCCCTGTACAATTGTATGGAGCCGAGCAGGTGTCCCTTGAAAAAATGTGTGTGTATGCTTCAATATACAGTATTTATCAACCATGATAAAGGGTGTCAAGGATAACACTGAGAAATATCTAACATTTCAAAACAAATTCATCACATTACCAAGTTTGACCCTTTGTCGCTCCTGTCATACCGGCGTTTCTTTCTGGCAGTGAAAATGCATAGAAAGCGGGGGGAGTGGCAAAAGCTACATGTATTGTCTGGAGACCACTGGACATCTGTAACCATCATCACTACCTCGGTGTAATGGCACAACTGCACTTGTTCCCTTTCGAATGGAGCAAAGGCCAATTGCCGAACCATGCACCAGTTTCTTGAAGTTCATTTTTGCACATACATTTGTTTGACCCTCTCCATCCCAGCTGCCAGGCTATGTGCTCAGTTAATATCAGCCTGTCAGGTACATGTGTGACGTTAATACACTGAATGTGTGTGCTGTGTGACTGACAGAGTGCCTACAGTTTATCAGCCCCCTGCAGATCAGCCTTTGTTGTTTCCTGCTGTGCAACTAAAGTTCACAGCTCCACTTATCCACTCACCCACCAAAATAGAACCTTGCCGTGTTTTGAATTGTCTTTATGGTCTCATGCTGCTGTATGCCTGTAGTGTGCATTATCAGCATCAAAAATCCAATTTAAGTATCCTCCAGTGTATCAAAGCTGTGTGCGACTGAGAGAACTACGCTGAGCCATTTTAATTGTTTTTCTGCTTCATGACGCTACCTCCTCACAGGCTTGCAGATGCAGGATTGATATCTCAGTTTTCTGTAAAACAGCTCTAAATTGTAATTTTAAATCGTTGAACATCTTGTGTCTGCTGAGGCTTTATGTTCCTCTGAAAGGCAAGCGGAGGAATAACAGTTCCCTCTCTTTCTCCTACACAATCACTCCTCTTGACAGCGCTTCCTAGCCATAATCATCATCGCCATCTTCATCATAATTTCCTCTTCATTCTTGACTCAATTACGCCAGCGGCACTTTTATGAGTCTGTCAGCTGAAATATGCCACATTTGGGCGTGATTGTGTTTTATTGTGCTGCTTGAATTGAATTTGCTGTTCCCGGGGTTTCTGTGCATTGTAAATAAAAAAGAGGAGGCAGAAAGGGAGAAATGAAGTGGAAGTGGTATCACTTTTAACAGGCCAACCTGCTATTTTTTCACATTGTTCTCAGCAGAGAAAGGCAGCCGGGGGTAATTTGCATTTATAAAGG
Source organism: Gymnodraco acuticeps (assembly GCF_902827175.1). NCBI lineage: Eukaryota > Metazoa > Chordata > Actinopteri > Perciformes > Bathydraconidae > Gymnodraco > Gymnodraco acuticeps. Next base: position 489,206 of record NW_022989899.1, read on the forward strand.
CCTTCCCTACACACCCTGGCTTTGGTTAAACCATTCTTTCTCCCCTCCAAATAATAGAAGCACAAATTGAGGGCTGTGGGCACGCAGGGATGATGGGAAATATATTAATTTGTCTCTTGTCATTCGCTGGGGATAATTTGAATGTTGTCATGGTAATTTGGCGCTCGGAGGCTGCGGGTCACTTTCAGACAGAGACCCGGCAATCCTTGTGAAGCACTGATAAGAGCCGCCCGGTGTGTGTGGGTGTGAGTACATGTGTGTACCCTTCACTGCAATGATGAATTACCTGCTTATCTGGCTCAGTCCAGAGAGGGGAGCACATGACGCTATACAGGACTGTCAGCGAGAGAAAGAGGCGGGTAGATAGGATGCTGGAGAATGAGATGAAATTATGTTGGGGGTTGGGGGGAGGAAAGGGGGCATCACAGCGATGGAATGGCTAGATGGGGCAATGCAAGAGGAGAGTGGTGGAAGTGAGAGTGTTGCTGGATGGAAGGGAATGGTGATGCTCTGCTGTAATAATGCATTGTAGTGTTGCCGCCACAAATATAGACGATAGAGTGCTGCAGTGATGACAGATTTTTACAGGTCGATCCGGAGGTTAGCTTCACAAGGGCTCCCTAGACGAAAATCTTTCCATTGGATTTTGGAATATTCAGAAAATAAGATCTGTGACAACACATGTTTTTGAAACTTTCCACATTTTGGCTAGCATGATAATTTCCAGATCTAAACGCCACTTGCAATCACCTGAAGTAAAAGCTATCGTTAGGCTAAAAACTCTACTTCATGCTTGCATGCTGCAAATCTTCAGGCGGACTTGGGTCGGCGTGATGACGTTTAGTTGTTTGTTTAGTCACTTGTTAGCAGTCACCCTTTCTATGACACATAAAAGCTTCGGACATTCACCAGTGGATATTTACTGATGCATTTCATGTTGTAGAACAAAATAGGAAAACCTGTTAAGCTTGTTTTAACCCCAGATCTTATTTCAGACATCTAACCACAAACGTGTGAAATAAAACCTTGACTTTGAGATGAGGGAACCGGAAGTAATAAAATGCTACGTTGTTTTAGGACTCATTACTGATAGCAAAAAAAAATGCTGGTTTGCAAAAGGTCCCAGCTTCAACTGACACTAAGATTAAAATGAACAGGTTCTGTTCCTTGCAGTAATTTTTTCATTTTTTGGGGGGTTCTGGCACCTTTTTGGTTTTTTTCCAAACCATAAAACCTCTGGGAAAATGATTGGGTTGTCAATTGATAAAATGAGCCTGAACTTAATTTTAGTTGTTACAAATTTGAAACTAGAAAATGTATTTCCTGCTGAAAATGCGTGTGAATGCAGTAAACTGAACATTTGTGGCTGAATTTAGCTGTAAATGCAGAAAAAGCTGAATATGTTATTATCTGGATGGTAGCTGCTTTTAGCTACAGAGACCAAGTAAGTGTGTTGCTGAATTTAGCGGAGAAATGCAGAAAAGTGAAATGATTTGAATCAAATTGTTACAGCTCAAAATAAATGTAAGTAGTAGTGAATTAATGTGTATTAAGAAGAGAAAATAAAGTTTTTACTTTGCTTTGGAAAGCAGCAGAATATTTTGACTGCAAACTTTGACTAAAACCAAATGGTCACCAATAATGTATAAAATATGTGGAACATGTTGAAGTCAGTATGAAGTCTGCGTCAGACAGAAAAGAATAGGCTGAGACAGTCTTTAAACTCCAGTCTGTTTGTCCGTGTTTGTTTCTGTGCTGAGCACCTAATCATAACAAATAATCATAACACCTTTATGAGCCCAGTGATCAAAGGTTTCCATGGTGATGTGCAGTAATCAGTGAGAGGAGAGCCTTTCCATTGGTCTGAACGAGAGATAAACCTCTTACATTTGAACGTTTTGTTGAAGAACGTGTGAAGCATCTCAGGATCCTGACGAGCATCTCAAGTGTGCTTTTTGTGTACTTTCAGGTCAATAATGTGGCCTTTTAGGCAGATTAACTAAAGGTGTGCGGCTGCTGCTGTGAAGAAAGAGCAGGCTGTATTTACAATAGGCCTTAATGGAGACATGTTGAAAGTTGTTGTCACTTCATGCCCTCAAGAGGCATTTTGTTTAATTATTTAGTATTTTTTTTTAAAAATAGTTTAAAAAGCTGAATATTTCAAAAAGTATAAAATATTTTGATATAGTTTCCCATCTTGTGCTGAAAAGGCTGAATAGTTTGATATTTGAATGGTTTCTGTAGCTGAAAGTAGGCTGAAGTTATTGAGAGCCAAAGTATTGGTTGAATATACATGGCACAGCATTCACACTAATAATGCATTTGAAAAAAACATGGTAAACTTCAAATCTTCTGAAACTTTGCTAAAGCCATGATATCTTGGTCTACTCTGGCGACTCCCCAAATTACATGCCTGTCGATTCCCCAAAACTGGTGGTCTTTAATCTGTACAGACCGAATGCTACCCCTGGTTTTATGGGCGGTAGGTATACAGGTAGACAGAATCTTCAGCATTGGCAGGTTTTTCCTGGGTTTACCTTATGCCTGTCAGTGTTTATCTCTAAAGTTATTTTTCTCATGCATATCAGATCAGAGAGTTTATTCAAGCTGAGAAAGTAATCATTATTAATACATATCCTATGCATCTCATGGGTTTGACTTTGTATTATTCATACAGCCTCACATAGAGAGACAGAGGTTAATTTTGAGAATCAGCTGTCCCTGGCTGTTTTGTCATCTCTGCTGTATAATGGGTGTTTGTGAGGAACACCTGAGCCCCTTCTCCCTCTCCTCCTCTTCTTTACAGACTTTCCATCTCTATTTCTGTCCTTCTGTTTCTTGCTCTGTCCCTTAAGCCTAATTCTCAAATTCATATTAATAGGCTCTTTGTTAAGCATGAGTTACTGATATTCAGTTGGTATAATCTTCTGAAAAAGGTCTTGTGGTCTCACCACTGACCTATACCTGTGAAGGTGGTGTAAATTGATTATGTATCCATTGGGAATTTGATAAATATAACAGCAGATGTCCATTAGAATCCCTTTAAATGTAACCAAACTAAAATAGTTAATCGCGCAAACAATTGTTTTTGCATGACATTTATGTTATACACATTCTACAGTAACTGCTGCTGACCAAAATCTATGTTTAATACCATCAAAAGTAAGTACAAGTTTATCCACCAATGCATTATTTGTATATCATATCTAGCTATAAAATGACACCATTGGTTGCCTGATCAAATATGTTTTCTTTCCTGTCCTCACATGTTTGTGTACTTTTCTATCTGAGAACTTGTAGCAAGACACTGTACAAATTATCTGACTTTGAAATAGGAGACCACAATAATATGCATCCTGCCACTTACAAAACACAAATCAAACTGTCATGATCCTGGTGTTGGTATTTGTAGGCTTCCTGTTGTCTTGTTTCAGCCTTTGCTTTTTTCTGTGCAAGCTTTAACCTGTTAAGCCCATGGATGTATAATAAGAACTGGATACAGCGTGGGAGGCGGGGTCTCGTTCTTTCCTATGAGCAGTGGCGGCTGGTGGAAAATATTTTTGGTGGGGCTTTTGATATAGTGAGTACAAAAAATTGTTAGCGGAGAAATGACCCCTTAAATTAGGACTTATGGTGATGTAATGGCGCGTTTCCAGTGCAGCGCGGAGCTCGCTTTAATGCTGCGTTCAGACCGGACGCGATGCGAATATTCGCTTCGCTCTAAACGCTCCTATCGCATCGCTCTAGTCGCTCGAGTTTCCACCGCGGCTGCCAGCTGTGTTTACTCGCATCATTCAAACAAGACGCGCTGGCTCGGGAGCTACAACTACAACAAAATGAACATATTTTACCACCGTGATTAAATTGTAATACACGTTTCTAAATTATTGCCGACGTAACAACATACTGATACCGGTTAGTAAAAACCATGAATTAATGCTTTGACAAGTCTGCAGACAGACGGCAGGCGAAAAACCTTTTAGAATGCTTGTTTTCTGAATGGAGCTTGGCTAAGCTAACGTTATATATGTTCCGACCGTCCACACTCACAACAACGGCCTATACAGACATAAATAAACCAGCGACTGTATTCTCCATGACACAGACAGTCTGTGGTTTGCACTTGTTTAACTTTTGTCTAGTTTCTGAACAGATCGTATCTGTCCCCGGCTGTTTTGAAGAGCAAGCATGGGAAACAAAGATAGCATTTACCTGTTTGCATCCAGCTAGCCTCGTTGATACGTTTTGTCTTTTTCACGAGCTTGCTGTGATACAAATCGGGTTGGTCCGGTCCAAGGTCTTTAAGTATCAATTTATCTCCCAAACTTCTCCTTTGGAAAGGATGGAGAGTAGCTCTTGCACGGAATTGGGTGCGGACCGAGGTCCGGCGACTCACCTGCACACCATTCTAAATACTTGCGTCACCTTGGTCACTCACGAGTCTAAAAACAACTCACGTCACGTAAGCAATGTGGGCGCCAACGTGAGCGCCCTTGTGACCAAAATATTTGACGGCGCTGATTGGCTGAAATTATGTTTCGGCGGCACAGTTTACTATTGAGACTTTTGCAACGTGCTGGTTGCTGCTGTTTGTCTCGGGGGCTGCGACCGGTAATGATAAACTAATGCCACGGGCAAGGCCAGGCAGGAAACATGTGACTTATCAGTAACTTTAGACATCGTAACACAATTTTAAACGAGATTTTATTGTAGATTATACATTTTACTGATACCAATTGTATGATATTTACCTTGTTCATTAAAAATAAAAATATAAAATATATACACATTTTAAATATTTTGTTTTTTAAATATTTTTTTTAATATTTTGTTTTGAATGTCGGAAGATGTGGGGCGGCGCCCCTAGCGCCCCTATGGGCCGGCCGCCACTGCCTATGAGAGCTGCTCATTGGCGCATTAAAGGCAAAATGGCCCAACTTTTGAGAGAGTGAAACGTCACAGATTACCCGTCATGCCTGGCTGTCAGAGCAGAAGTACCCGCATGTGCGCTCATAGAGCATGCGCAGTTGAGTTGCCCCTTAAGCCCCTGTCACACTGTCCTGAAATTGACACCCGATGGACACACGAATATGGAATTGTGAATTTCGCACGAAGATGGCCCCGAACCACACACAAAGGCAACATTTACATTACATTTAAGACATACAACTGCAATGAAAGTACCAAAAACAATTATGTTACAGTACTATGATACTGTACTGATATCTTCAGACTTTGTTCTTTACTTTATATGTAGAAAATATTACGTTTTCTCCGTAATGTTGTTTCCATAACAACAACAACTTCCTGTCAACTGTCCTTCAAAATAATATATTATATCCTTTTTAGTTTCACAGAACACAAATTGGGTTATTTACATAATATGTTTACATGATTTTGTTGTGCAATAAAACAACCCGATGGACACACGATAAAGGAAATGTTCAAATTCGGCTCTGATCGTAGCAACATCGGGCCATTCGTGAGGGCATCTTAAGCCATCGTATGATCGCTGGTGGAGTTTCTCAGGCTCCGGCAGCAACTTCGTGAGCGGTGGCAAAATCTTTGGCATGCCAAAAAATTGCCGAAGGACCTTGCGAAGGTTCATTTTCGTGTTGAATTCGTGTGTCAATTTTGCCCTTCGTAAGGCCATCGTGAGGGCATCTTGTTATCATCGGTGCCATCGGGCATTCGCCCCGATCAGAGTGAGGGCGAATGCACCGATGATAACACGAAGATGACACGATTTGACAAGATGCCCTCACGAGTGCCTTACGAAGTTGCCGCTCACGAAGTTGCTGCCGGAGCCTGAGAATCTCCACCGGCGGTCATACGATGGCTTAGTTGCCCTCACGAATGGCCCGATGTTGCTACGATCACAGCCGAATTTGAACATTTCCTTTATCGTGTGTCCATCGGGTGTCAATTTCGGGACAGTGTGACAGGGGCTTTAAGCCCCGCCCCCCGAGCTCCCACTCTCGGCTCACTAGAATGAATGGAGAGAGAAAATAAATCTAGATTCGGCTTTTAGTACATTTTACAACTTTAAGGACCGAATGATTCTAATAAGGGCTATCAAATAGTTCATACTGGGTGGTTTATTTAGTTTAAAAAAAAGTATCCGCTGATTTACAGATGTCTCTTTCCCCATGTTAGTCAATGGGAAAAAGTCTTTCTGGGCCCAGTGACGTCACGGACTGATACGGAAATGGTAGTACTGCCGTTTGGACACTACGAATTTTGGGCACAGAGTCCGGCGCATTTCCTGGGGGCTTGGGTTAGCCCCATAGCTGCGACAGGCAAGGAAGGCAAGGAAAGTGAATGCAAGGAAAGACAACACACAACTTCACTTTACGTAGCCAAAACGGCAAATACGTCTTACCTTTGCTGTTTTCTGATCAAAGTTGTGTTCAATGGCATTAAAACGCATACAAACGCTGCTGAATGCCTCTTTCTGTTTTGCATTTGGATCCAACTGCCTTCAAAACCCAACTTTTTTGTACCTAAAAAAAAAACCTTTACATGTGTTATATATCTACTGTTAATAGTTTTTTTTGGCAAAAAGGTAGACACAAATGTCAATCTGCGTTTGAAAGGAGCTGGCTTACTGCCAAACTATGATCAGTGAGAGACAAAGTAAACATTAGCCTATAGTTCATGTCATTGAAAAAAGCCATGTTGTTAGTAGTATATTCTAGCACCTGACACGCAGTTAACCAGACCCATAAGATCACTCACCACACACTTTTGGCCTATGTTTGAAGACGTACTGCCAACATAACACATTATGTGTTTGTTGAAATACTGATATTTTCACATTTTCTCTGAAAATAGTTTTTGAGCATTAATTGAAAACACGAAGAGGCTGCAGGAGAAGGATACTGATATCAGACACTGAAGGTATAGCCTGAACACAAAGAGCTATAAATAAGGCAATACATATTCTATCAACAAGTCATAGGAAGTTATGTCTTGTACAGAAAGACTGGCTCCAGAAAAGCACTGGACAGATAAGATGGATATCAAAGATATCTCCTCTTTAGAAAATTATAGACTTAAAACTAGTTAAATTATTCAGTTTCATGTTCTATATTACATTATCTACACTTGGCATTTAATTCCTGTAAAGAGCCAGGATTCCCTTGAGGCTGATTCCGGTTTCTGATGTGTGTGAGCAGTGATGTGGAGCGGCAAGAGCTCTTCTCTGCACCTGCTGTTGCGCTCTTCATCACAGCCATAATGGTGACTGACAGCTGGGATAGAACTTGCTTCCCTGGAGAATAGCCTGTTTTGCACAGGGAGAGTCAGGTGCTACCAGACCTCCATGGAAACTGAACAGTGATTACACTCGGTTACAGGCATGAAGAGGCATGCAGGAAGAACAGTCCTAAATGTAACAACTTCTCTTTTCAAACTCAACATTTATTTGAGCGGCGGTAGCTAACAGATGACCACTAAACGTCATCGCACCAAACATTAGCTTAGCGATGATAACGTTAAGTTATGCCACCGTGCCGTAGTTCAATCATAGCCCAATGTTAGATTTGTACTACTGGTGATTGCCAAAGATCTTATTTTTTGCGATATTCCAAATTCCAATGAAAAAATCCCATAGATTTTTGTCAAGGGAGCCATTGTGATGCCCACTTCTGGGCTGGCCTACAACAATACTTCATCACTGCACCACTTGAAAGTAACAGCCAGAATCCAATACAGTATATCTGGGAATATAATCAATGTTTAGTGTTTGCAATGGTGGGAAATTGCCTCTTTTCTATTTGCCCTGTCAATAAAAAATGCATTCACAAATAAGTCCTATGCCAATTTCACTGGGAGAAAAATATATTTAGGAAAACATTAAGTCAAATCTGTATTCTTATTTTTACAAATAATTTCATACTGTTTAATTCTGTTGCGGTTATTGAATACAATTATATAAAAATAATCTCTGCATTGTTTAGTTCGTTCTAAGTGGTGCAGTTTGAGAATGGACAATTGGCCCAGTCTCCTCTGATGTTACACTGCAACCTGCCTGTTAGACAGAGTCCAAACACACAGTCTGTCTGTCCAACACATGTCCTGCCCAGCTGCTCACTGTTTGTAAAAGTAAATACATAGTATTTTAATTTCAATAATTTACTTTCTTTACCCTGCTTCATAAACAATACTGACATCCCTTTTCTCCTCCGAGTATGGGGGTCCGGGATGTGATGACAGCGCGAGGACACAGACAGGGAGGCTGCTTTTACTTCGGAGACAGCTGCAGTCCTCCTTGGAACCGAGTTTTGCTTCCCAACCCTGCCACTGTGCTACAAGTCCCGGCCCGTCTAACAGAAAGCGGCAAGATGCATTTCCTTAGGAATCGATAAGCAGAACCGAAACTAACATTTCTAAACGATACCGATGGAATCGAAATGTTGGAAGGATTTCGGTACCCAACCCTATTCATAAACGACATAGCAAAAATACCGACAGTATAAATAAATAGACCAATTAAGTGGTGTAAGCAGTAACAAAGACACTTCGCAATGTGCAAAGTACCCACTGTCACCTGTCTAAATCAAAACGAAAAGTTTTGATACCAGAACTAAAGAATTGGTTGTCAATATCTTTCAAAATGACCAAAATGATCATGATAAAATATTTGATCTGACACCTCCATGATGAAGGTATGGTAACGTTCACCATACTTGATAAAAACAATGTTTGTGGTCATGGTTTACTGATGACTGTTGAAAGGAAACAGGATGTCTACACTTTGATCATCCACTCCCAAGTTCATCCAGTAGTGGATCATTTTAGACATATCATTATTGCTGCATGTTTCAACAGGTAAGTCTATACACATATAGGATATAATAATATGTTCTTAATATTTGAATACTTAATATACTTTTCATTCTCTTTTTGCTCCAAAAGTATCTTGTTAACATATTTTTACTGTATCTCTTGTGACTGTTCCAGTGTGTTGGTTTGATGTATTATCACCTCATTCAACTACAAGATAAGATAAATTGCTGTGCAACTATTGCAATACAAAGTGCAACTACAAAAGAGATGAGCATGCTTTTTACATTTAGAGCTTCGTGGTAAGTTTAGATCCACATTGTGGTTGAAAGTGTGGTATAGCAGGCTGTTTTCGCTTAATCTTCACTGTCATGTCAGTGTCATGGAAGTTTTTCCTTGTACGATGTGAGGGTCTAAGGATAGAGGGTGTCGTTTTTCTCATACTGATATTCTGAACAATCTGTGCTGTTGTATTTGCTGTAAAGTGTATGTACAGCACTTTGGCTCGACCAAAAATAGTTTATAAATGTGCTATATAAATAAAACTTGATTTGATTTGAATAGCTTTTAACATTAGTTAAATTCTCCCAGGGGCTGTTTTAAGGCAATGTAGTATGCATCCCTTTAACGTGTAACACTTTTTGTAAGATGTACTTTGTTTGATCAGCATCTAACAACACAAATATTAATGCCCAAATCAAATATAATGGGTTTTATGGAGTGTGTTGATTAATGGTTTGACAACCAACCCATCAGGTGGCGACTGAACAGCTTTGGACTATTTTTTTTTCAGTAGGTGATACCCAGGACCTTTTGAAAAAAGAACTCTTATCACAGTAGCCGTCTTGGTTGAAATAAAGGTGGCATTTAAAAAAAGGTTTGTGTGCAGCACTTCAGAGGATTGGGGTAAGGCAGTAAGCGGAGGCATGGGAAGTTTAGATAGGCGGTTTCTCAAAGGCTCAGTCAGCTTCTCCTTATCGGCTGTGCTCTTATCTCTTCATTTCATATTTACCGATATTGGCTAATAACCCCTGCTAGTGGCAGCTAACACAAGGTTACCAAAATAAATCAGGCTGCTTTTTCCAAGGGTTGTGGTTTGCTTAGGAAGATTCCTAAGGAAGTGAAGTGACCCGGAAATACCGAAGTGGCAGCCATGATAAGAGCTGTTCATATTCTCAGTCTAGATTATAGTAAAGGAGCTTCCATGCTCCCATGTTATCTTCTTTAGCATAGGATACAATGGACCATCCTTTACAAAAGGAAGAGCAATAAAGACATCCTATAATATCCTTGTGGCCGCAACTTTTAAAGGCACAACGTTCACGGGAAACAACCAGTCGTTACGGTGCTTATGGAGCATGTTTTGCCATAACTTGCTATAATGCTTACAGGTTTTGAACTTTCAACGCTCTTAAACCAAAACACCAAACTAACCAAAAATCTAATGAATTCAACATTTCACAGTTTTAACTGAGTAGGTAGTCTCTTGATCTTTTTTAACATGTTTAAATTGTGATGTGTACAGAAGTCAGTGTGTGTCAGTGGGGCAAAAAAGTATTTAGTCAGCCACCAATTGTGCAAGTTCTCCCACTTAAAAAGATGAGAGAGGCCTGTAATTTTCATCCTAGGTACACTTCAACTATGAGAGACAGAATGGGGGGAAAGAATCCAGGAAATCACATTGTAGGACTTTTAATGAATTAATTGGTAAATTCCTCGGTAAAATAAGTATTTGGTCACCTACAAACAAACAAGATTTCTGGCTCTCACAGACCTGTAACTTCCTCTTTAAGAGCCTCCTCTGTCCTCCACTCGTTAACTGTATTAATGGCACCTGTTTGAACTCGTTATCAGTATAAAAGACACCTGTCCACAACCTCAAACAGTCACACTCCAAACTCCACTATGGCCAAGACCAAAGAGCTGTCAAAGGACACCAGAAACAAAATTGTAGACCTGCACCAGGCTGGGAAGACTGAATCTGCAATAGGTAAGCAGCTTGGTGTGAAGAAATCAACTGTGGGAGCAATTATTAGAAAATGGAAGACATACAAGACCACTGATAATCTCCCTCAATCTGGGGCTCCACGCAAGATCTCACCCCGTGGGGTCAAAAATGATCACAAGAACGGTGAGCAAAAATCCCAGAACCACACGGGGGGACCTAGTCAATGACCTGCAGAGAGCTGAGACCAAAGTAACAAAGGCTACCATCAGTAACACACTACGCCGCCAGGGACTCAAATCCTGCAGTGCCAGACGTGTCCCCCTGCTTAAGCCAGTACATGTCCAGGCCCGTCTGAAGTTTGCTAGAGAGCATTTAGATGATCCAGAAGAGGATTGGGAGAATGTCATATGGTCAGATGAAACCAAAATCGAACTTTTTGGTAAAAACTGTTTGGAGGAGAAAGAATGCCGAGTTGCATCCAAAAGAACACCATACCTACTGTGAAACATGGGGGTGGAAACATCATGCTTTGGGCTGTTTTTCTGCAAAGGGACCAGGACGACTGATCCGTGTAAAGGAAATAATTAATGGGGCCATGTATCGTGAGATTTTGAGTGACAACCTCTTTCCATCAGCAAGGGCATTGAAGATGAAACGTGGCTGGGTCTTTCAGCATGACAATGATCCCAAACACACCGCCCGGGCAACGAAGGAGTGGCTTCGTAAGAAGCATTTCAAGGTCCTGGAGTGGCCTAGCCAGTCTCCAGATCTCAACCCCATAGAAAATCTTTGGAGGGAGTTGAAAGTCTGTGTTGCCCAGCGACAGCCCCAAAACATCACTGCTCTAGAGGAGATCTGCATGGAGGAATGGGCCAAAAATACCAGCAACAGTGTGTGAAAACCTTGTGAAGACTTACAGAAAACGTTTGACCTCTGTCATTGCCAACAAAGGGTATATAACAAAGTATTGAGATGAACTTTTGTTATTGACCAAATACTTATTTTCCACCATCATTTTGCAAATACATTCTTTAAAAATCAGACAATGTGATTTTCTGGATTTTTTTTTTTCTCATTTTGTCTCTCAGGTATACCTAGGATGAAAATTACAGGCCTCTCATCTTTTTAAGTGGGATAACTTGCACAATTGGTGGCTGACTAAATACTTTTTTGCCCCACTGTATATTGCATAAAGCAATACTTATTCAAAGTGTTATACAATCAAACTTATGTGATTCATGTTGATTAATTATACGGACAGGTCGGTGAGCCAAAGCAACCAATTCCTTTCTCTTTCCTTGTTTTATTTTATTTCAAACCTAAGTAATAGAGTAATATGTTGTAGTCCATGTGTATATAGCCTATATGAAACAACAAAGGTGCAAAAACACTTTCGGCCTCTCCTTCCTGAGACAGGCCATCCATGAAATTTGAGCAGTTTGATTATAAAAGAGATAAAACATCTTTCAAATAACACACGCTGAGGGAAGGAGGAAAGCAAGTCTCTCTCCTGTCAACAAGTCATCCCTCACCCGGTGTCGCTCCGTGTCTTCGTTTTAATTGACTCTCCTCCGTCTGAGAGCTGCAACAGCACATCATCTGTGGCCTCACGTCTCTCATCACACTTCCACCACTTTGAGTAATAAAGCTATTTTGTTCTGCAGAGGAAGATTTGGCATCAGTCACAGGAAACATTTCCTAGGCTACAACCGGCACAGAGCAGCGCTGTCATGCTTTCAGAAGCACAACACGATTATCACAAACTATTGCTCACCAAATATAGTTGTTTTACCTTTCATACATTCATTTATGTCTCTTCGAGACACTATTTGGACTTGCATATTGGAATTAACACATGTTGTATTACATAAACATAAGGCCCTATTATGCTTTTAGGGGTTTTCCCTACATGGAAAACTTCATTTTTGTGAATGTAAATAATCTGCAAAGGCTAAGACCCAAAGTTCCCTCCAGAGGGAGTCTCTCTCCCACACATCCCCCCCCTGGTACCCTACAAGGTAGTTATTTGTTTACTTACATATAGTGAGATCACTGTGTACCACTCAGGCTTCTATTGACTAGCGCTCCAACAAATTGTATGTGATTTTTTAAAAGGTGGGACATCTCTAAATTGTTAACCAATCACAACAGAGCCGGCCAGCTAACCAATCAGAGCAGACTGGGCTCTGGTTTCAGACAGAGGGTGAAAAGAGGTGCTGCAGCACAGGCAGTATGAGAAAAATAAAGAGCTTTTTGAACATTAAAGCATGGAGACATGTCCCAGTAGAGACACAAAATACAAATTTGAACCTGAAAACGGTGATACAGTGAAATAAATAAAAATAATAAGTGGGCAGTTTTGATTCTGTGCCCACTTCAATCTGTCACTTATTTCTCAAGTACAGTGTCTAATCGGAATAGAAAATGAGATTGTGTAATTCAGTGGAATGGAGTTCCTTTTTTTCAGTTTCTGTCACACATCTGAAACTCCAGCTGTGGCTGCATGTCAAAGCTGCCAGGTTTGACAGGGAGATTATTTTCATGAAATCTTTGGCAAGTTCAGGACAGACTCTTTTCATTGCAGTTGTTTACAGATATGAATCATACACTGCAATCAATCACTACATTGTCCATGGCAGATTTGGTAAGGCAAGGCAAGGCAAGGCAAGTTTATTTATATAGCACTTTTCAACACAAGGCAATTGAAAGTGCTTTACAAAAAATGAAAGAGATTAAGAAAATGGCATTTAAAATCAGTCATTAAAAAGAAAAGCTAATAAAATAAACATTAAAAGCAAAAGTACATGGATAAAAGTTACAGTGCAGTCTAAGATATGAATAGTTCAATTAAAAGCAGCGACAAAAAGAAAAGTCTTCAGCCTGGATTTAAAAGTAGTCAGAGTTGCAGCGGACCTGCAGGTTTCTGGGAGTTTGTTCCAGATATTTGGAGCATAATAACTGAACGCTGCTTCTCCATGTTTAGTTCTGACTCTGGGGACAGAAAGCTGACCAGTCCCTGAAGACCTGAGAGATCTGGATGGTTCATCATTTAGCAGGAGGTCAGAAATGTATTTTGGGCCTAAACCATTCAGTGCTTTATAAACCAGCAGCAGTATTTTGAAATCTATTCTTTGACACACAGGAAGCCAGTGTAAAGACTTCAGAACTGGAGTGATGTGATCCACTTTCTTAGTGTTAGTGAGGACTCGAGCAGCAGCGTTCTGAATCAGCTGCAGCTTTCTAATAGATTTTTTAGTGAGACCTGTGAAGACACCATTGCAGTAGTCGAGTCTACTGAAGATAAAAGCATGGACAAGTTTTTCCAAATCCTGCTGTGACATTAGTCTTTTAATCCTAGATATATTCTTTAGGTGATAGTAGGCTGATTTAGTAACAGTTTTAATGTGACTGTTGAAACTCAGGTCAGAGTCCATGACTACACCTAGATTTCTTGCTTTATCTGTTGTTTTGAACATTGCACACTGAAGCTCAGCGCTAACTTTTATACATTCTGCCTTGGCTCCAAAAACCATTACCTCAGTTTTATCTTTGTTTAATTGGAGAAAGTTCTGACACATCCAGTCATTGATTTGTTCAATGCACTTACTCAGTGTTTGAATTGGAGCATAGTCTCCTGGTGAAATTGTTACGTAAATTTGTGTGTCATCTGCATAGCTATGGTAACTTATTTTGTTGTTCTTCATTATCTGAGCCAGTGGTAGCATGTAGATGTTAAAGAGAAGAGGCCCCAAGATGGAGCCTTGAGGAACCCCACATGTCATATTTGTCAACTCAGATGTGTATTTACCTATAGAAACAAAGTTGTTTCTGTCCTTTAAGTAGGATTCAAACCAATTCAGAACTGTTTCCGAAAGTCCCACCCAGTTCTCCAGTCGGTCTAGTAATATGCTGTGGTCAACAGTGTCAAACGCAGCACTGAGATCTAATAATACTAACACTGAAGTTCTGCCACTGTCTGTGTTTAAGTGGATGTCATTAAAGACCTTTACAAGAGCAGTCTCAGTGCTGTGGTTTGGACGAAAGCCTGACTGGAACACATCAAAACAGTCATTTAAATGCAAGAAATTACTCAACTGTTGAAAAACAACTTTTTCAATGATTTTACCTAGAAATGGCAGGTTTGATATGGGCCTGTAATTGTTCATTACTGAAGCATCTAGATTATTCTTTTTTAAGAGCGGTTTAATGACTGCAGTTTTCAGGGCCTGTGGAAAAATACCTGAGTGAAGAGATTTGTTTACTATATGAAGTAGATCTGAGGCCATGCAAGGCAAAACATCTTTGAAAAATCCTGTTGGAATAATATCAAGGCAGCAGGAGGAGGATTTCAGAAGTTGAATAATGTCCTCTAGGTTTTTATCATTGATCTGATGGAATTGTGTCATGATGTCTGAATTGATGTTAAGTGGAGATAGGGACAACACATTTGCTGTTCCTGATGCAGAGGCAACATTGGCAACAATGGTAACATTGGGAATGGCGGTCTTCAGGTTGGTTGAGCGTGACATAAACAGTGGTGTCGAGACACTGCAGTACAGCTTGTGCCGCTCCTAAAGATGCAATGTTTCTGTTTGGCTCTGTGCACACAAGTTGAACAATTATTTTGTCTTGTTTCAGGTAGAGGATGCCATGCTAATGTTTGACAAAACCACCAACCGACATAGAGGTAAGTTCAGGTTCCACTGCTACATACTGCCATTTTTGTGTATAGAGAAACACTCCATTCTTCTTCTAGTTTTAGATCAATATCTTCCACCATTGAGCTTTTTCCTGTTTCATATATATATATATATATATACTGTACACACATATGGTCACCGCAGTAACAGCCACAACTACATCAGTAAGTGTATTTCCTACTTCCCTCAAGGTCAGATACATTGTTGTTCATTTCAGATGGCTTTCACTCTGCTCAGCAATCCATACTAAATCTGTTCCCTTATCGTTGTGATTCTCCACACAGCTGACTGATACACACATATACACACGGACATGTCCAATCAACAGCACATGGCAATCCGGCCTGACAGCTAAACGCACCACAGAGGAGAACATTTATTTCCACTATCAATTTAATTAGCCTCATTTCCCCCTTCGGCCATGTTGCCCCTCCGATACGTCGATATGGATCTACACTGGCATTCTGGTGATTGCATGATGGAAGAGAGAGACATGGGGTGAGAAAGAATAAGAGGGTCAGTGAGGGAGGAGGCAGAAAATAAAAAGGTGCCCCACAGTTGAATAGGAGGATGGAGATTGAAGGAGGGAGGCCTGTGTGGTCCGATAAGGGTTCAGATAGCTGATGCTGCAGAGCGACGGTGAGGCAGGATGGTTATCTGCCCCCCCTCCTTATCTGAAGGCCTTATCTGTGGCTTCGGCAGTGCAGCCCTCTGCCCGAAAACAGAGGACTTTACAAAGACACAGCAGAGAGGAGGAGACAGATACAGGAACAAGTCAGCTACTCCAGGCCAACACAAGCTCAGGAGGGGTGGGTGGCTTCTGGAAAAGAAACACAATATAATATGACATGATCAGGACTAGATAGTGTCATTAAAAGGAGCAAAGTCAGTCTAAATACCTTTCTCTCATTAACTTAATCATTTCAGACTGGGTCTTATATCAATTCATTTGGTTAAGCCTCTTTTTGATAGTGATGGGACAGTGACATCTACTTGGTGACTACAAAGGAAAAACGAGCCATCGCACAATCATACAGATTTGAAAAAAGACGATCCACTGATGGCCATAGATGGTTCTTGGCTTTGTCTAGAGAAGTATCATTCCCCTTTATTACGCAATGGGCACATATTTATTCTACTCTATGTTGCTTGTTGTTAAACCGGGAATTGTCTATTATATGTCTTTGCGTCATGTATGATTGTTCAAAATATTTCATATCTTTGGCCACAATACAAACATCTCTGTTCTTTTTAAAACGTTGCAGTTTGATTTCACTAACTAGTCATTTTGTTTACACACATTATTGATGTGATGCTGTTCTGTGGCCGACAGTTGACTGTTCCTGGCCAGCACTACCAATTATTCCTAACCAAAATAGCCCCAAAAATATCTCACTGAACCGAAAGCCCGTCTGTCTGACATAAAACAAGAACCGGTTCCGGTTCGGAACCGGTTCTAACATTTCAATTCCAACGGCATCATTTAGACATGTGAATTTCGGTTCCGCTTTTCGATGCCTGAGGAAATGTTTCTCGCCGCTCTCCGTAGCCTACTGTATGACTGCGGCGGGGCGGGAAATGTAGCGTTGTACCTACACTTCCTACAGCGTAACCTGAGACCAGGGCCGGCCCGTCACACTGGCGTTATAGATGTTCGCCTAGGGCGCCAGATCTGTGGAGGCGCTGCGCTAACAGCTCTGGGAGGGAAAAAAAATGTTTTGACCGTTGGTGCTCATCCTAATTTTCGGCCTTGATGTAACAACATTCATAATTAAGTAAATGTAACACCCTTTTCATCCCGGTTAAACTTTTCATTTGCCCTGTACGATGGGTGCTGTAAGTGATGAAAATGGGGGATGTTGGCTTATCTGGCGCCCGCAGCTCACAGCCAAAGTGCGAGTGAGCGTGGGAGCGAGCGAGGGAGAAAGGGAAGGGCGCTGTTGTTATTAGCATCTGGTGCTAGCTGCTCTAACGGAAGAAGAAGAAGATGTTTCTACAATGATGTGGAGGGAGAGTCCTCTCCAGTCAGACTGAGAGGCTGATAACTACAGCTCAGTGAGGTAAAGAACTCTTGAGTGTTTAGATAGTTCACTTTAGTCTAAGTTATCTCAGTGGGTCTCAAACGTTTTGATCACAATTGATGTAAACATATTGCCAAGGCACTCCTTTATAATTATTGGGATAAAACAGGTTTGAAATCATTCCAATGTATACTATAGGACAGTAAACCAGACATATCGTTTTAAACTGGAGAGATAAAAAAATATGCATAAATAAAATAGTAAAATAAGATATTAATGAACAACAAAAATAAAATAAGTTACATGTATTTTTTATTGGCTATGGTAGGTTATTGGTTATGTTCACATACTTATTTAATTATTAAAATGTAAACCGATCTTTTTCATATGGGTGTTTAGAGTTGTACCCCCTAGATCTAGTCTCTAGTAATTCTGCTTAAAGTGCATCAGATTGAAGCATTTTACTTTAAAATGTTTAAACATTTCTTCCCGGTATGCCTGAGAAGGCAGATGTGCTTGTTTTTCTCAACAAGAACTGTTTTTAAATGGGGGGGGGGGGGTTTCCTTTAAAAGTTGGACTGTTGTAGCTTCAGTGGTTCTCAGGTTACAGTTACATAGCAGTGAATATAAACAGACTGATTAATGTGAATATTACTGTAAACTAACCTGTGTAAAGGTTTCTCGAATAAATGTAATTTTTTTGGTGGAAGAAGCAATTTATAATTTTTTTACCCTGCCCCTCAAAGAATCGGAATTGAGAACCGTTAAGAACCGGAATCGAAAAGTAGAATCGGAATCAGAATCGTGGAAATTCAAACGATACCAAACCATATGTGACCCGCTCTATCGAAATCAGTCGGAAGTCGCAACGGCTCATTTATTCAAAATAAATGTGGATTTGCGTAAAAAAATAGTTTTTCGGGGTTCGGGTGTTTTGTTTGATTTTAAATGAACAAAGTTTTGGCTTTTTTAGAATATGAAACTTTTATTTCCAAAATCACACGATAAATACATTTTTGAAGATGGGAAGATGATAGGAACCTCTCACTCGCAATGTGCTCTTCCTTAGCGCTAGGGATGTCCCGATCACCTTTTTTTGCTCCCGATCCGATTCCGATCATTTGATTTTGACAATCTGCCGATACCGATTTTTCCCGATCCGATCTTTATGCAATGCATTAAGAGAAAAAAAAGGAAAAAAGCATTCAAGTTGTCCCTTAAGGTTATTTTTTTATTTAAATGACAGTACCCATACCCATTCTATCCAACATGGATATAGCTTCTTTTTTTCACAGCAGCATTGGATCAGTTCAGTTGTGCAGCATTGGATCAAAACAAAAATAACCATGTAAACAAATTGAGTGCAGATAGTGCAGTAACAAAACAAAAATAACTCTACTGGAAAGAGGTAGCTTGACTAGCTTCACAAGTTCACATTCAGTCACAAATAATAAAATAAAATAAAAATGTGGCTTCGTGCAGAATTCTAGCCTTAAGAAGACTAACTAGCCTAGTATTAATGCAATGAACAACATCAGCTTAACATAACATGAATATCGTGAGCTTCCCCCAGACCAGTAATCCAAACGAAAATATCTTCCCTTTGTAGTATTTTGATCATTTGCTCCGCTAATAATAATCAGATCGATGGATTCCAGAGAAGAGGAAACTTTGAAGGCCTTTTTCTCAAAATGATGACTCGGTGACAGTCATTATATAATGTGACATATTTTGCTGACACATTTGATTGGTTCACACAGGTTGGTAGTGGACCAACCTGAGGTAAAAGTCAGCAGTGCATCTAGAAGGAGACCAAATTCGAAAAAAACCTCTTATGTAGTTCAGTCAGACAACTCACGTGTTTCTTAATATGTTTATTATAAGCAGCATATAGTTTGAGTTTGGCGTCTAGGCTCGGGCCTCATCACTCCACAGATTTACAAAGAACATTGAGTGATGATTAGATAACTATCCCCGAGCCTACAGGTGGAAGCTGGGGTGGAAGCTGGTATGGGCTCAGAACAGTCTCATAATACACACATGCACACAGAAGGATTCACACTTGTATTTCATGATCCGCAAAAGGATCCACACTTGTGTTTTTCAATGCACACACAAATGTGTTCCGTTTCATATACATGTAAATAAAATCCAAATGCAGAAAAAAGTTTTACATATGTATTTTTGATCCTCACATATTTGTTTTCCGTTTAAAACCTCTGAACCTGCAAACACAAACCGCTTTCTGTGCACGGATCGTTGTGCATTCGTGTGTGGGGTTTTTGAGACTCCCCTGACGGTCAGCCGATTCATACTTGTAATTTGTTCTATCTATAGCCAATCAGATGTCTCCTTCATTCTAAGCCAATCACATGAGCGCGCCCCCACGAGGGTAGATTTATTGCGTTCATGACACTTCATATACGCATTTTGCGCTGTCCGGTCAGCTCGCTAAACAGAGGGCGGGGCTTCAAGTGATCAGAGCTGCGTGTCTCTGTCAGACTCAGCAGCTGATCTGATCTCTCTCTCGCGTCCGGTTATACTTCACTCGCGTTTATGTCCATATCGATCAGATCCAGCTCTCCTAATCGGCCTTTATAGAGAGCACCGATCAAACTATTAAGAGTGAATATCGGCCGATAATGACCGGCGGGGCTCCCCCCGTTGACAGTTCACTGGCTTCGTAGTGCACTGATCGATTAGGCTAAACTAACCTGTAGCTGCTCCCTCCACACTCACAACAACTTCATACAGACATGAATAAAGCAGCTGGATTCGCCATACAGGAAACACACACTTAAAACGGTTTTGCCTGCAGTTTTTGTGTACACAAGCATTCATCAATGGTTCGGAAAGTGGCGCTGTACCTTAATAATATAAAGGTTTGTATTTGCGTGCATTTCCTGTTCGTAAAGTGGCAATGTACTGAGAGTGGAGGTGTCCTGAGATTAGCGCCTGCAGGCAGGCTCCATGGACCTGTCAGCTCCGGACAGCGCAAAATGCGTACATGAAGCGCTACGTCATGAACGCAAGACATCTACCCTTGTGGGGGCGCGCTCATGTGATTGGCTTAGAATTGAGGAGACATCTGAACACAGCAGCAGCAGCATAGCGAGGCAGAGGCAGCTTCAATAGAGCGGCATGTTTAGGAGAATGTGTTTGGTTGGTTGTAAGAGGGACGAGGTGTGTCACGTGTTAATGTATCATTGGTGCTCGAGTTGACTGCCTGAACTAGCTCGCAGGCTTCACCCCATTAGTGTTGAGTCCTTCAACATCCTTTTGTTTTTTTGTTGGTGACCTATTGGTTTCTGTTGCTTTGACACTGCACCAACACTACTTAACATAAACTCTCTTTACATTGCAGCCACAAAAAATGTTTTGATGAATAAGTAACTAGGAATAGTTATTTCTTTTTTTTTTACTTTTTTTAATTTGGATCATATTTCAACTTCAGTGTACATATACATATGTAGTTAAATAGTTGAGTGGTCCGTCTTTCTTTCTTTTTCTTGACAAGACAACAACAATAAGCACACAATAACATGGGGTGTTTTCTTTACAATATAAAACATTGACAGTATAGATCCTTAAATAAAATATTCAAACAGTTAGACAAAAGAAGGGCGTATCGGGGTAATATACACTTTCCATTTCTCCCAAATGTCCTCAAATCTATGTTCCTGGAGCCTCAAAGAGAAGGTTATTATTTCCATTACAAAGTTTTCGTAAATGATATCGTACCAATCATCTATAGATGGGCTGTTTGGTTTGAGCCAATTCTTTGTGATTGCTTTCCTGGCGGCTACACTCAACATCCCAAACAAGTATTTTGTTTTAATATTTGTGGATGTTGAATGCAGGAAACCAAAGAGGAGTTCATCCCAATTAAAATAAATGTTTTTTCCAAATATGATGACAATTTGTTTATAAACCTTATGCCAAAAGGTATTTACTACTGGGCAATCCCAGAGCACGTGGTAATGGTTTGCTTCCTGGGAGCCACAATTTCTCCAGCAGCTGGAAGAACCAGCATGGTGAGACTGCTGAGCTGGCGTGATACAAAATCTAGTGAGACTCTTCCAGGCGAACGCTCTCCATGAGGAGGAGCTTGTTATTCTCCATTGGAATTCACAATAGTTGGTCCAGATTTCCTCTGGAATACAACTGTTAGTTTCCCTTTCCCATTTTAGTTTTATGTATATGGTACTTGTTTTTTTAATCTCCTGGAGTCCCTTATATATTCTTGATATCACTTTGAGCCCTGAATCTGTACCATATGCACCAATAAATACTTTCAGTAAGTTGTTTTCGAACGCCCTCTGGTTCTCTAGCATAGAACTGTTTATGTGGTGGCGTACCTGAAGGAATCTGAAAAAGTCACTGTTATTTAGCCCATGTTGTATTTTCAACGTTTGAAAATTGTTCAGTGTCCCCTGATTAAAAAAAGTACAGTAGGAAGAGAGGCCCCGATCAGCCCATCCCTTATAACTTGCGTCTAGCTTACTCGGGGTAAAGTCGAGATCATGGGAGCACCATTTCAGGATCTTTATCTCTTCAAGCAAGCCACTCTTTGTTATAACCTTTAACCATGTTTTCAGAGTCAGATTGATCCACTTATTACCCGTTTCCATTAGGTTTTTAATTAGTCTTTTATCCCCTAATCGTGCCTGTATTGGAACTGCCCCGGACACCCTCTCTTCAATTTCTTTCCATCTTGCTTGGTAATCTGATTTACACCAACAGAACAAAATCCTCAATTGGGCCGATATATAATAGTCTCTTAAACAGGTGTTACAACCCGGCTCCTGGGCTGCAACATAAAGCGGGGAGGCGAGACGAGGGGTATGATATAATGTTCATTTATTCAAAACAAACAAACAAACAAAAGGAAGGAACCAGCAACAGGTCCCTGACGCTGGCACAGGAAAAGTGCCCAGAGGAGACAGAGCGACGTAACGGCTGGGCTCCTCCTATATCCTTTTCCTTTCCAGGTGCACCTCATCAGGCATGAACCTGTGAACACCCACAAAGCACACCCACAACCAGACGGCACCCCACGTGGTGTGGAGGGGTCGTCACACAGGGCAGTGCAACACCTCCCTTGTTCTTAGCCAATTGAAGAGTTTGAAATCGTATTCTCGGTTTTTTTCCCTGCCAAATGTAGCGCGAAAATAATTTGTCCCATTCGTTGAATTGTTTATGTTATTTCTATTGGAAGAGTTTGAAACAAATATAATATCCTAGGCAAGACATTCATTTTAACTGATTCAATTCGTGATTCAAAACTTAATATTGGAATTAAATTCCATCTCTTTATCTCTTCCTTAATTTTTTTAATCAACAGATTAAAATTCAAGTCATACAATTTTGTGAGGTCTTTTGGGATGTTAACTCCTAGGTATTTGATGTGATCCAGATCCCAGTTTAATTGGATATTCGACTTTAGAATCTGGCTAGGCCTATAATTAAAACTTAATATTTGGGTCTTTTGAATATTCAATTTATAACCTGAGACGGAGCTAAAGTCATCTAGGAATGCTAATAATTTCAAAATTCAGCTCTCTGTGTTTGACAAGTGAATTAAAACGTCATCCGCAAATAATGACATTTTATGTTCTCTGCCTTGTATTTTTATGCCAGCAACATTATTTTCCTGACTAACCCCCTGGCTTAAAGCCTCAATAAATATTGCAAATAATAATGGACTTATTGGACAGCCTTGTCTGGTCCCTCTTTCCAGGCCGAATTATGCTGATATGTCCCCATTTATTTTTATTTTTGCCCTTGGGTCATTATAAAGTGCTTGAATGGTTCTAATAAACGATGGGTGAAATCCAAATTTCTGTAATGTTCTATACAAGAATTCCCAATTGACTCGATCGAAAGCCTTTTCCGCATCAAGACTCAATAATACTGCCTCAATTTTATTTTTAGTTATATGTTCAATCACATGTAAGGTTCGCCGGCTGTTATCTTGGGTCTGCCTTTGCTGAATGAAACCTGTCTGGTCTAGACTTATTATCCGGGGGAGGATCTTATCAAGTCTCTTCGCTAAAATATGGGTAAAAATCTTATAGTCTTGAATACACTTATCGGACGATAATTCCCACATTCAAGTTTATCTTTACCCTCTTTTGGAATCACCGATTCTTTCCAAGAAGGGGGGGTTACTCCCGTTTTAAGCACATGGTTAAATGAGGCCTTCATCATAGGAACCAGTAGGTCTTTCATCTCCTTGTACCACTCAGAGGGAAAGCCATCAGGTCCTGCTGACTTATTAGGTTTTAAGTGTGATATTGCCCTCTTGATATCTTCATCTGTAATTTCGCTAGTTAGGAGCTTATTATGTTCTTCCCTGACTTTAGGCAGGTTTATCCTTTCAAAAAAGGCTTCCATCTTTGTTTTATCTATTTCAGGTTGAGTATATCATTTTTTATAAAAGGTCTCAAATGATTGTTGTATATCCTTTATTTTGCAATGGGTAGAGTTGGTAGTAGGGTCCTTTATTTTATAAATTGTGTTTTCTGCTTGTTGTTTCTTCAATTTGTAAGCAAGTCATTTAGCAGATCTTCCCCCAGCTTCATAATATCTTTGTTTTAGAAAAATCATCTTTTTTTTAATGTCGTTTGAATAGATTTCATTCAACTCATTCTTTTGCCTTGCTATCTCCATTTTTGTTCCTTGATTCTGTGTCTTTTTATGTTCGTTCTCTAATTTCTCCAATTCTGTTTGTAACCTATCCAATTTTTATTTTCTCTGCTTTTTTAAACGGGAACAATAGCCTATAATTTCCCCCCTAAGAACAGCTTTGCTTGCGTCCCATAGAATCTGCGGTGACACTTCGCCGTTATCATTTTCATCTAGATACATTGTAATGTCCGTCCTTATTTGCTGCCTCATTTGATTTAACATCCCTGTGTTTAGCCTCCAGATTGTGTTTTTCTTGTCAGACCCTAATAATACATTTATATATACCGGAGTGTGGTCAGATAGATCCATGGTCCCAATACTGCAATTTTTCACTCTATGTAGGTCTCTTTGAAACACAAAGAAATAGTCAAGCCTAGAATACACAGAGTGTGGGTGAGAAAAGAAGGTATAGTCTCTCTTTGTCGGGTTCAACTCCCTCCATATGTCTGAGAGTCCCAGCTCTTCCACCATTCATTTTATATTTCTTGTGGTTTTTTTCTCTCCTGAGTGATATGCTTTTGATGTGTCCAGGGTTGGGTGGAGTCTAACATTAAGGTCACCCCCACAAATGAGGATGCCCCGGGCCTCAGCGATTAATAACTCAAACATTTCTTTATAGAATTTCCATTGAGAGCCAGGAGGGGCATACACATTCAAAAAAGTAACTAGAACTCCCTCCAGATTCCCCCTAACCAGAACATATCTCCCCTCTGTATCTTTCTTTTCATATGTACACTCACAGTTTATTTTACCAGTGATCAAAATGGCAACCCCTCTCCTAGACCCCTGGCTGCAGGAAGATGAGTACTGATTATATCTCCATTTCTTAAGTTTTTCATGCTCTATTTGTGTTAGGTGAGTCTCTTGGAGGAGAGCCACCTCTATTCCCTCCCTCTTCAATTTCAACATAACTTTGCTCCTCTTGATTGGGTTTCCCAGGCCATTTACATTATACGTAGCTACTTTAACTGACTTGGTATTTTGCATGGTTTGTCTTTAGGTATATCTCAAGCCCCTTCACGCTTCTATATATCACATATATCGCACCCCTGGTGCTACAAGGAACAGTAGCAAGAACAGAATCGTTAACCAATAACAAGTTAACAAAAAAAAGAAAATCACAATCAAAGATATCTCAACATTGACTTCCAAGATGACGGCATCTTTAACGGCCTTGTGACTCTGATGGAATGTGAGTGTAGAGTAGAGAAAGAGGGCCCCCTTCAGCCTTTACGCTGATACGTAGGTCCATAGTGTCCAATCGCAGGCGTCCCAACCTCAAATCTATCATTTAATTGCCATTAACATTACCCTTCTGAGAAGGTTTAATTTTGGAAAATAGGATCGAGAATTGAGTCTCTCACAACATTACACAGCATAAACTCTCTGTGGTTTCTAAAAGTAACATTATAATTTTAACTGAATGTTTCTATTAGAGCAGCAGTACTTATCAGGTGTCCTGACGGCGGTATGCATGGAGCCGTTCCTTAAAGCCCTGGTTGGTGCGTGTCGTGCCCCGGTTTCCTCGCTTTTCACTGGATCGCCAAGTCATCCGGCTGATCTGGTACAAAAGGGAGGTTGTCTTTTTCACCACGGTCACCGGAATTCCCCTCTTTGCCATGTCCAGCGTTGCTTCCTCCACCGAGCCGTAGACCACCGTACCTTCCTCGTAAAACACTCTTAATCGGGCGGGGAATGGCGTTTGGAATCGTATATTTCTTCCCTTGAGCGCAGCTTTTGCCTCTGCATATTCCCTCCGCTTCCTCAATACCTCCGGTGCATAGTCATGGTCCAGTTGGATCCTTTTCCCTTGGAAGTCAAATCCTTTTTTCTGCCAAGCTCTTTTCAGGACATCTTCCTTCACCGTGTAGCTTGAAAACGTAACCACGATTGATCTCGAAGGGGCTTCATTCGGGGGTTTCGGTGCCAGCGCCCGGTGCGCCCTCTCGATATTTAGGGCGGTGGAGGGGGGAAGCTCCAAGCTTTTTGTCAGCAAATCTTCCATGAAAGCGATTACTGATGCCGTGCCTTCTACGGCTCCTTCTTTTACCCCGTGTATTCTGACATTTTCACGTCGCGATCGCCCTTCCAAATCAGTCAGCTTTGCCTCCGTTTGCATCTGAAGCTTTACCAGCTCCGTCAGAATGTCCTCTGATGACTGGATTCTGTTCTCAGCAGCGTTAATTCGCTCCTCTGCTTCTTCCACTCTTTTGCCGATTTTACTAATGTCCTCTTTTATGCCGCTCAACTGTTGACCGAAGTCTTTTCTAAGTTCTCGTAGCTCCTTCAAGATTAAAGCCAAGTTGGATTCACCGTTCGGCTCTGATTCAGAGTCCGGCTGCATGTCGTCCATGTTGCTAATGCTGCTAGCTCGAGGCAGTTGAGTTGACCTTCTTCGTTTTCGTCGTTTTCCTTTGTTGGAGCAATACTTTCCTTACCCCTTTTAGGCATATTACGTCGCCCGCCGTTTATATGCTTGCTGTAAATACTTTCCTGGTTATTCGAGTTAAAACGGGCAACTTTGAATTCTCACTATCGGGAGCCTGTCACGCTATGCTGCGATCGTCATGCCTGCTAGACCGGAAGCCAGGAATAGTTATTTCAAACAACTATGAGTACAGAAATCTTTACCCTATGAAAATGTTGCCTCAGTTTGAACCAGTTTACTGATGCTGTCCGGTGTATCAATTGACAGAGTTGTGATTTATATGCTGACTGGGCAGCACATAACTGCTTTGAGGTCCACAGTGTACAGTATATATTAGGTTTGTGATTTCAGCTCCAATACCTTTGGGATGCCCTCTGCATAAGTGCATATATATGTGAAGGATGATTGAGAGAATGACAGTGGGGACGGGGGGATTGATCATCCTGTACACTGTAGGAGCCAGTTTCGAGTTCGCAATTCAGTGCCTTTGAAGAGCATGTCCAAATATTGTATAGGAGCATTTGAACAAATATTTTTCTAAATATATGTATGACATAACGTGAATTAGGGCTACCCTCAACCAAAGGTTACTTTGTGCTACTTTTAAAATATAATATAAAACTGTTCAAATTAAATGCATATGTGTCACAGTGCCAATACAAAGCAATCCCCTCCTCAAATGCAAACAACAGAAACGGCGGTAATGCTTCTTAATATGGGTCCGAACAAACAGCAATATGACAAGTGTATGTATTGACCAGCAAACCAATCTGAGCAGTGTAACTGATACTGTTAAAATAACAGAAGAAGGCTAAAGCAGGAGTGGTCGCTGTTCAAAATGGCTCATGCCACAATGATAGCAAATGGGTTAACGTATAGTGAATAATATGTCCCTTATATGCCTGGTTAATGTTTTTGGATGTTTAGGCTATATGGTGTTCTAGCTACTTTTCGAACTCAACACATCTGCTTCACAACTTTCTACTCTTCGTCGCACTCGCCATTAATTGTTGTTGTTAAAGTCAATACTACACCAGTTTATCCAACATTTTCTACAAAGGCTATGATGTGTTGGCACATCAGCAAAGGATATTGTCAAATTCAGTGAGCTGTGTTCTGTAAGCCCTCCATTTGATTAAATTGTGTGCTGACAAATATAAAGCCTGCATATTTGAGCGGTAGTTTGTAGAAAAAACACATTCCACCATTAGCACAAAGGCGATCTAAGGAGCGGATGGCATTCTGTCTGGCCTGCTCTCTGGTGGGCTCCCAGCGTGACTGTGCTGATTGTTCCCCCCCCCCCCCCCTCGGATGTGTGGGAGGTCTGGGGGAGCAGCTGCATCTCAGGGAAGGAAACTTGATACGGAAATAACTCCGTATCAAGTTTATTATAAATAATAAAGCTGTGGTAATAACCAGCTGATTTTGACCTTGCCCGCTACCATTATCTGTGGCCAGTAATGATTTCACCACTACCTGTGATTGGCACATGAATTATTAAGCTACTTCCTTCTTCAGAATTTGGCACAGTTGGGTGCCAATTTCAAGAAATGTTTTGATGCTACCACCGCCCTATTCATCTCTCATCATGCAGGAATACCTGCACTTTAAGGCTAACTGGGGCGGTTATGGGTCTGTCAATGTCACAACCATCTGTCTGTTTTCCTATTAGGCGTAACTGACCCGCCCGGTTCCTGCTCTTTACTGTACAGTTTGTCACTGGAGACTAAATGTATTTAACTGAGGAATCACCAGCCCCTCTTTACTTTTGAACAGCTGTTTTCTAATGTCATCACTTATTATTAATCAGCTGTAACAAAATAAATAGTCATCAGGCAACTATACAAAACATATCTAAAATATATTACACAAATACTGTATAAATAGCTTGAGAAAATGTTACAGAACATTCCCAAACCAAGAATCCGCCACTACACCCTAATTAGGCCGTAATTGGTCATCTGAGTGGAAGTAAGGAACTATTTTAAACCTTTTTCTTTAATGTTTCCTACTTTTTTTCTGTAATTTTACATGTGAAAACTGCAACACTATCAATGCCTACAACAGGCTGTTTGCAAATATTTGCTGTTGTACAAAGGCATTTTATAATCACATCATAACATCAGCTAATAGGCTGTCTTTTTACACTGTTGGTGTGGGTTGAGACATCCTATTCATGTAAAATAATTGATGATTGGATTGATTTCTCACAGTATTCCTTTTTTTACCTTTTGTCTCAAAAGGTGAAAAATAATACTTGCTCTCTGAACAGAATGCAACCGTCTTTGGGTATAACTGGAGTTTTCAATGCACAATACATACAGAATGGTTCTGTGTGTGTTATAATTAGGGGTCTAGGAGTGTGGTCACAGATGCATAGAAGTCATATGTATGTAGAAGGTGAATACAAAAAAATACTATGATAAATAACATTGTAATGTTTCTTGCATCAGCTGTAACTGTTTAAGGAGTACCCAGTTATTTTTAATATAATAAACATCCAGAAGTAAAACATTTGACACAAGTAATACCCAAATTCTCAAATCAAATCTGTTTCAAGTTTCAAGGCTTTATTGTCATTTGCACATTAGCTACAGTGTAGATATGTCAATGAAAAACTTAAGTCATAGGCCCCTCCAACAGTGCAACGTATATAGGACATAGAACAAATAGAACAGATAAAATAGTGTAATAGAAGGTTTTGAGATGTGCAATTAAATACAAATAAAATAGGAATAGTGCAAGAATAGTCTATATACAAGTAAATTATATATTAGATAAATAATTTGCAAAATGCAAACAGATGAATGTTTATGGATGTTATTTAAAATGTTCAGGTGTTTAATAGTCTTATGGCCTGAGTCTGGTGGCTTTAGTCCGGATACTGCGGTAACGCCTGCCAGACGGCAGCAGACAGAACAGTTTGTGGCTGGGGTGATGGGGGTCTTTTGTAATCCTGAGGGCTTTCTTCCTGAGCCTCTGGGAGTAAAGGTCCTCTATCAAATCAAATCAAGTTTTATTTATATAGCACATTTAAAAGCGATTTTTGGTCGAGCCAAAGTGCTGTACATGTAATAACAACACTTTACTACAATCACAATAAAAGACAATAATTGTCCATGGATGGCAGCTCCGTCTTGGTGATGCGCTGTGCAATTTTCACCACCCTCTGTAGAGTCTTACGATTGAGGGCGGTGCAGCTGCCGTACCAGGCCGTGATGCAGCCAGTCAGGATCCTCTCTATGGTGCACCTGTAGAAGGTCAGGATGCTCTCTATGGTGCACCTGTAGGAGGTCAGGATGCTCTCTATGGTGCACCTGTAGAAGGTCAGGATGCTCTCTATGGTGCACCTGTAGAAGGTCAGGATGCTCTCTATGGTGCACCTGTAGGAGGTCAGGATGCTCTCTGTGGTGCACCTGTAGAAGGTCAGGATGCTCTCTATGGTGCACCTGTAGAAGGTCAGGATGCTCTCTATGGTGCAGCTGTAGAAGGTCAGGATGCTCTCTATGGTGCAGCTGAAGAAGGTCAGGATCCTCTCTATGGAGCACCTGTAGAAGGTCAGGATACTCTCTATGGTGCACCTGTAGAAGGTCAGGATCCTCTCTATGGTGCACCTGTAGAAGGTCAGGATCCTCTCTGTGGTGCACCTGTAGAAGGTCAGGATCCTCTCTATGGAGCACCTGTAGAAGGTCAGGATACTCTCTGTGGTGCACCAGTAGAAGGTCAGGATCCTCTCTATGGTGCACCTGTAGAAGGTCAGGATCCTCTCTATGGTGCACCTGTAGAAGGTCAGGATCCTCTCTATGGTACACCTGTAGAAGGTCAGGATGCTCTCTATGGTGCACCTGTAGAAGGTCAGGATACTCTCTGTGGTGCACCTGTAGAAGGTCAGGATCCTCTCTATGGTGCACCTGTAGAAGGTCAGGATCCTCTCTATGGTGCACCTGTAGAAGTTGCAGAGTATCCTGGAGTCCATGATGAACCTCCTCAGCCTGCAGAGGAAGAAGAGCCGCTGTTGAGCTTTTTTGGTGATGGTGGTAGTGTGAAGAGTCCATGTCAGGTCCTCAGTGATGTGGACACAGAGGAACCTGAAGCTGCTGATTCTCTCCACCGTAGTCCCATTGATGGCGATGGGGGCGTGTCCCTCTCTCTGCTGCTTCCTGTAATCCACAATCAGCTCCTTGGTTTTGCTGAGTTTGAGATGGAGGTTGTTATCCTGGCACCAAGATGTCAGGTTTTCGACCTCCTCTCTGTACGCCGTCTCGTCGCCGTCGGTGATCAGGTCGATGACGATCGTGTCGTCAGCAAACTTCACGATGGTGTTGGAGCTGTGTGTGGCCACGCAGTCGTGAGTGAACAGGAGTAGAGGAGAGGGCTGAGCACGCAGCCTTGAGGGGCTCCAGTGTTGAGGATCAGGGTGGAGGATGTGATGTTTCCCACGCGCACTGGAAGATTAGGATCCAAACGATGGTGGAGTGTTTGAAACATGTGGGGTCTACAGACTGCAGCGGGGACCTGTTGAAGATGTCTGTGAACACCTCTGCCAGCAGAACTGTACACACCCTGAGAACACGGCCAGAGATTCTACCTTTGCAAATTGATAACTGAAACACCTTCAGCAGCCCTCAGGCTACAATGCTAACTCTGAGCTGATCGTCCATGTTGCAGGAGTGATTAAACATTTGTTTGGCACTGAATCTCTTTCAGTCCTTCATCTTTTCTCCTGATCACTCTTTTCTTCATCTTTACGTCTTTACTAGAGTACGTAATCTCTGTTTTTCTCTGTCAGTAACCCTCTCTGCTCACTGCCCTCCTCCCGTCGTTTGTCTGTCTCCCCCTTCTGCCCTTCTGTTACTTTTGTCAGAACATTTTACTGGGCCCAGTGGACATGAATAAAGAGAAATGTGTGACACAGAAGCACATTTCTCAGGCTGATTATAAATATTATGGATTCCTAATTGTATTTAGTTTCCGCCCTATGTTTCCTCAATGAAGCACTGATGGTTAGTTTATCTTGTCGGATTACTTTGCTTTTCGCTATGTCCTTTCCATCGATCTATCATTGGACTGTAGCTCCACTTTAGAAGACGCTAGCCCCTCCAGTAGTACAAATCTTGACCTTGGGAAATGACCTTGAAGTAATTATTTCAAACGAGGAGCTGTTGATTCTGGCTCGGCCATCTACAGTGGAGAGCCAAGTATTGATAACCTTGTTTCTAATGCACCTAATTACAGCTGCCAAAAGCAGTGGCTTGCTTAATGGATCTCCCCAAGGGCAAGGTGATGGACAATCTCTACACTCTCTTCATACATCAATGCCCATCTCCTCTCCTCTGCACTTGCGTATGTGCGTCTGCTGGATAGAGGCTTGAAGGCGATAATTAAAAGACTGAGTTGTTCCCCGTGTGTCAGTACATGTCTGTCTGACCGATGCTGTTTGGCAGGCTGCTGTAGCCCCAGGGGTGACCTGTTTGTCTACTTATTAACTTGTCCAGAAAGAGAAAGTGGCAGATGGATAGATGGAGGTCAAGAACACGGAGCCTCAAGAAGTCCAACCTTTAAAAGGATGGGGAGGAAGAGAGGGGGGTGTGAACAAAGAGGTGCTGTACATGTAGCTGCAGAGAGACAAGTCTGAGCAATGATCAGAAAAGGGATGGGTGCACATGTATGTGTCATATTTGAGAGATAAGTTAACCAAGAAGGCTTTCAAAATACAATCAAATCAAAACAGCAGCCTTCTTCACTACGATATTTTACCATTCATTTTGTTGGTCTGTTAAAAGATCTAAATAATGCATTCAAAGCATTAATATAGTTTCAAATGACTATTTCCAATGTATTTCATTCATTCATTCTGAGTTGTATACTCAAGGCTGATTGGTCCATTTTGAACTGTTGCTAAGAAATCACCGTTACAGTCATATCAATCAGACAGGTTTCTAAATAGGTGGATCAGGAGAAAAATACAGATAATCTTTTTTCCTGAAACTTTCCAAATCTCTTAACACACTGGGGACACATATTTATGTATAAAATACATGAAAAGTGGATTTTGCATAATAGGTGACCTTTAAGTTACGTTGCGGTCGCTGCAGATCCAGCCACTTCGCATCGGGATCCTACTCACCCTGTCGGTGTTATTTTTGCATTCATGACCGGCTCGCTGCACGTTATGTCTTTAAGATAAAGTAATGCCTATACCTGAGATTATAAAGTCTCTTTCCTCTACGTTACCATTTCTACAACTCTGTGACATATTTTGTTAGAACCTTCTAGACAGATTTACCGTGCCTAACTCTCGTGCTTTGATGTCTTGTCTCTAAACACCCAGCAAAAATGCATCACAGCAGATATTGATGTGATTATTCACCAACAATCCTGGCATGTGGTCATTTTTATTAGAATGTTGCCAAGCATTAAGTAATTATGTGTTTTATGTTCAATACTTTGGGTTTGGGCAAATAAACTGATGCTTGATCACTTTACCTGTAACGGAGGTGATCTCTGGGGCCGTAGATCACGGTCTCTGTTACATATTATATAGCTTCACTATTGGCGAAGCATATTCATTTGTTCCACGGTAAAACATTTCACAGGAAACATTTGATTTATAAAAGATGACAAGAGCTTGTGTGGCGTTCAAACTCGTTTCTTGAATGGTTGACGTCAGTATGAGAAACACATATTGGTCCTTGATGTCGGGGGGCTGGATTGGCACGCCAACCTATGGGTGAACAAAGTGTGATTACCGATTCTAGTAATTTATAAGCTCTTTAGACTAAGCAATATACATTTCTCTTATATATTTGTCATATCATCCCTGCAGTAGTTAACATTATAACACTCACCTCCACCTGTTCTCCCGTCTCCTGTCCGTCACCGTAAAGAGTCCCCGGGGAAACGGCGAACCCTGTTTTATCGTTCCGGGTGGGGTTATTGAGCAGGATGGAGGCAGGGGTGGTTTTATATCGTGTACATTGATGTTGTTTGTTTGTAATATTTTTCCTTTCATACATGAATTAGGTATAATTGAATTAATGGATGTTTGTTATTTTCAAGTAATGTTTAGTTTTCTTTAACTGGTTTCATTATCTGAGCTAACCATCTTTGCACCTACCACCCCTTTTGATGGTACAGTCCAATTGTTGGGCCTATAAAAGGTAGCGTGTTACCCCCAGTTTCCACTGGGTCCGTCTGCGTCGCGCCGCGCTGCGCCGCGTCACGGCTGCGCTGCGTCACAGCTGCGCCGCGGTTTTGGTCCGACCTCCTCTAGCGCCATAACCCACCGGGTGCGTCCCAGAAGCGTCCCAGAAGCATTTCAGAAGCGTAGCGTCGTGCGTGCAGGCTCGCAGTTTTGTTATTGATTCGGGCATCCTGGACATTTGTACTTCTACAAGAAAGTAAGTAGGCTACTTAGTTAAATGTTTTATTTTTGTGTCTGTTTAAATTGTGTTTATTGTTGTTATACATTTCCTATTTTGTTGTGTTGTAGTCTACAGACACAGTTAATAATAATTGTAATAGTCGACTTCCATGATGAAAACCTCGTCGTCCATTGTGCGTATCGTAGTGGAGGTGTTGTGATGAAGGAGGGGGGTCTGCTAAATTAGTATATGTGGGGGATGGGCCTGGTCCGGATGCTCACCTTCCTGGGAGGGGGGGCTGCCTGCCCAACCTTACGTTACGGCAAAAATAGGATTCATCCTAATTTTAGAGAAGTGCTGCGCCTGGGAAGCGTCTGAGCCGTAACGCGTCGCGTGTGGTGGAATAGCACCCATTGACTAGAGTGGCCGCGATCCTTACGACCGCCGCGGCGCAGCCGTAACGCAGTGCAGCCATAACGCAGTGCAGCCGTAACCTAGTGCAGCCGTAACTCAGTGCAGCCGTAACCCGCCGTAACACGCCGTAACACGCCGTAACACGCCGTAACGCAGCGCGGCGCAGCGCGGCGCAGCGCGGCGCAGACGGACCCGGTGGAAACTGGGGGTAAGGCTCATTGAGACGGGGATAGTGCTGGAGACAGTCATATGGATGATTGATGCTGTTAATACGACAGTTAATCATGTGCCAATTATTAATAAACGCCCACACCGGGTTGTATTTGGACGTTCTGCCTCTGGCTCCTTACTTTGGTAATTTGTCATTTGTCAGCTTCACATTACCTATACCTTAAAAATGTAAGAAACATGAAACCAGACATCACATTTGCTTAATTTGGCTGACTGATAAGCAGATCAGTCAATCATAATGATATCATAATCATTAGAATAAAAGTTATTTGCCAACAAACACGCACATGTGATCAGTGAAAGGTCCGATGAGGTATCTTCATTTCTAACACAATGGACCACTATCAACCCTTAACTATACAGTTGAGGCCTAAATTATTAGCCCCCCAGGAGTTGTGGAACATTTTCCTAAAATTCTTCCCAATGTTTCCAGCATTGATAAAACTTGATATAATCAAACATTCACCAGTGCTATTTAGTAGCTTTTGGTACATTTTTGAAAATAAAATAAGTTTTTAGGCTTGCTTTACATCAAATATAGTGAAAAATGGGTTGGTCAAAACTATTTGCCCCCATGTGAATGTTTGCTTTCAAACCACACCTAATCAATCAATCAGCTTTCAAACCACACCTAATCAACCAATCAGCTTTCGAGCCACACCTGAGCATTCAATCAGCATAAAAGGACTCCAAGAAACAGGCACTTGAATACCTTATTGAGAGGGACTATACTACTACTCCTACTCATCATGCCAAAGACAAAGGAAATCAGTCTTGAGCTCAGAAAGAAGATAGTGGAGGCTCATGATAAGGGGGAAGGCTATACTGCTATTTCCAAGCGCTTCACAGTGTCTAGAACTGCTGTACGTTGCATCATTGCGAAGTACAAGGAGACACATTCTGTAAGAAACAAACTTAGGCGTGGTCGAAAGCGCAAGATTTCAAGAACTCTGGAGAGGAAAATAGTCAGAGATGTCAGCAAGAATCCCCGGACATCTGCCAAGATGATTGTTGCTGACCTGGCCTGTTCTGGAGTTGATGTTTCAAGGAACACAGTGGTGAGGGCTCTTCATCGTGGTGGGCTTCAGGGCCATCGTCCCAGAAGAACCTCTTTACTCAAAGAGTGGCACATCAGAGCCAGACTGAGGTTTGCCCGTGAACATTTGAAAGGTAAAGATGAGTTTTGGAAGTCTGTGCTTTGGTCTGATGAGACTAAACTGGAACTGTTTGGGCACATGGATGTTGCTTATGTTGGGTGAAGAAAGGGAGAGGCCTTCAACCCTAAGAACACATCATGCTGTGGGGCTGTTTTGCAGCCTCAGGCACAGGGAGCCTTGTTCGGGTCAAGGCATCATGACAAATTCAAATTATGTTGACATTTTGAGGGATAATATGAAAAAATCTGCTCTTAGTCTTCGCTTAGGTGGTCGCTGGGTCTTCCAACAAGACAATGACCCAAAGCACACATCACAATTGGTCCAACAGTTCCTAAAGGACACCAAAACCAAGGTGCTGGAGTGGCCCGCACATAGCCCAGATCTTAATCCTATTGAGAATCTGGCGGGTGCTCAAAGTGAATGTCCATGCTCGGAAACCACGCAATTTGGACCAGCTGGAACCATTTGCAATGGAAGAATGGGCCAAAATCCCTCAAGAGACCTGTGCCAACCTAGTAAAGAACTACTCTAAGAGGTTGTTGTCAGTTGTGGCTCAGAAAGGGTACACTATTGACTATTAATGGCCTGGGGGCTAATATTTTTGACCAACCCATTTTTCATTATATTTGATATAAAGCAAGCCTAAAAACTTATTTTATTTTCCAAAATATACCAAAAGCTACTAAATAGCATTGGTGAATGTTTGATTATATCACGTTTTATCAATGCTGGAAACATTGGGAAGAATTTTAGGAAAATGTTCCATAACTCCTGGGGGGCTAATAATAGGCCTCAACTGTATATCTGAGTATTTCTTGTCACTTTATCAGACAGGTACCCCCTTCTAACCACTGTGTGTTTGATATGGAGCACATCCTCCTTTTATCACTGTCACTTCTGATGAAGCAAATTATGAAGCATCATGAAGGTACACCCATTCATATCTCATTCTTCTGTCATATCTTCCACACATTCTGTAAAAACCTGCGTCTGCTGTTCCACTGTGAAGGAAAAATGAATATAGGCCCTGCTCGTGTAAAGAACCAACTTTGGCGAGAGCAGAATGTCACCTGACTGCATATTGTCATTGTGAAGCCCATAGGGAAAGAACCAGGCAAACAATGAATTGTGTTTATCATTGTGAGCCTCTCCGCTCACACAGGGTTCAAATATGGACGGAAATAGCAGGTTCGTGTAACACAGGCGTTTATTAGCTCCAAACAAAAGTATCCACGGGTCTCCAACGTTGCCCGTGTGGCAACCTTCACAGATCCTTTTGCCACCTTCCAGGATCCCGCCTACTGCAAAACAGCCCAGAACCAGGTTACGACATGCTTTTATTCCGGCACTGATTACCTGATTCCGATCAGCTGTCTGGCCTCCGGCCGAGCCCCTCCCTTCACTCCAGCTGCCGGCGCCCTAACCACACCCTGCTGCCACAATAATCATTACTGTGTGTCATCTTGATACAAGTTATTGATGTTTGTGTAATAGAAAGAGTGATGAGTATTGAAGCTAATACAGACAGTAAATAAATGCATTCCTTTTTTCGTCCATTTTCTGAATTTGCTCTTCACATTTCTTACATTTTATGCAACAGAATAAAAGTTTTAACAAAATTGGCAAGTCCTTTTCAAGGGAAAGGGACATGATTAGGATTCAAATTGTAAAACAGAAGGGTTTTTTTTACAAGAAAAAGGTTTTGAGGATATAAACTTCACAATGTGTTTAGCAAATGTAAATCTTAGGCAACACATGTGGCTTGCATTGCTGGATTTATAGTTTTCCAGATACAATAAAGAACATCTGCTTAAAATCTCTGGATGTTTTCTGGATTACACAATGGTTTCAATAGTTCTGTTCACATCTTTGGTAACAAGAGAGACTTAACATCGTTTCATGAAATTTAAAATGAAGCACTGCTACTCAATAAAAAATGTATTTACCATAAACTGACATGTTTTGGTGCGGACTGCGTTCACACCAGCGATGAACTGCTCCAGAGCTCACTAGCAAGCGGTCCGAGACCACCTCTTTTAGGCGGACCAGAGTCCGGTTGTTTAGTTCACTTCAGAGGTCTCAGACTGTGATCACACCAACCCAAACGAACCGCACCAAGGGGGTAAACACACCAGGGTTCGATTCAAACGGACTAAACAAGGCTGGTGTGAATACGACCTTAGACTGTCGAAGGACTTTCAATTGACCTTCTTGTCTTTCCTTATCTCT
This sequence comes from Gymnodraco acuticeps, assembly GCF_902827175.1. Classification (NCBI taxonomy): domain Eukaryota; kingdom Metazoa; phylum Chordata; class Actinopteri; order Perciformes; family Bathydraconidae; genus Gymnodraco; species Gymnodraco acuticeps. The sequence continues at coordinate 527,175 of NW_022989899.1, forward strand.
ATGTTCGCATAATGCATGGTTCTAACTCAGCATTAAGGGCATTGTCCCATTTAGTTTCCTGTCTGTCACCTGGCAGATTGCCAGTATTAAAGGTGACGTCTGGATCATGAGTCATGCCTGCGTCTGTTGTCATGGTCCTGGCTGACACCCATGTTATTAAAATCTTCGGCTGCACCTGGAAGATTTTTAACACCCTTGATTTATCTTTATGTACTTTCACATTATCAATTTTGTCATTTGTGTCCTTTTTCAAATCCTTACACACGATACTTATTGCTCGTCTGTCCATCCTGGGAAAGGGACCCCCCCTCTGTTGCTCACTTAATTTTACTCGTAGAAATGATGGTGTTTCCTGGGAGTTTTTCCTACTCTGCTGCAAGGGTCTAAGGACAGAGGGTGTCATATACTGTACAAATTGTAAAGCCTCATGAGAAAAATGTATACTTTTTTTTATATAGGGCTATATACATTTAAAAAATATCAATACATTAACTGAAAATATCACCTCATTTGACGTGCTTTTGAAATGATCTCTGTCAGCAGTTTTCATTCCTTTCCTTCATCTTCAGTAATGGATTCCACTCCAATCAGTTGCTCAATCAATGCTGCTCTTTTTATTTTTCTCGTGGCTTCTTGGGGTATCAGTTTCCAGATAAATATATCCCCCAACAGGAGTGTGTATGTCTGCTTCACACTTAATAGTGAGAGGAATTTGTTATTAGGTCCCACTGATTTACAGTTATGTTTGTGTTGGTTTGGATTTGTTAAGCTTCTTCGTCATCAAGTGCTTGCTGGAATTCAGCTATTGTTCAAGAAAATGATGCTCTAAACACTCAGGGAGAACAATCAATAAACAGACATTATAAACTATTACAGACGGATACATGCATGGGGAAGTGCAACGACATGACTTCATCTAAAAATCAGTAGGTGTTAATAGTTTTGTGGGATGTGGCGCCTATGGTTTCACTAAGCTTCTGTTTAACTGATCGCTGTGGAAAGATATGGGCAGAGGGATCAGTGTTTGAAGGGCACGGTCATCAAAATCCAATTCCTTTCATCTCTGTATACCTGCAAAGGGCTATTAAAGGAAATTGTACTGAGAGTGTGTATAATGGTGTGTTTAACCTCAGGCTCTAGGGGACAGCTGTTTGACGATAAGCAGATTCCGGACGAGGCGCAAATCAAATTATGAAAATGACAGCCGGTGACATATCCAGACAGAGAGGCCACTCAGGTGAATGAAGGAAGCTGCAAAATGTGGAAATATATACACAATATGTGTTTGCTATTTATACAAACTCATATGCAGTTATATTTTTCCTTGCAGCCAATGACGTTGATACAGCTTAAGGACTGAGCTTGATAATGAGTCGTCTCCAAAATTAATTCAATGGCCTATTAGTTTGAGACCACAGTTACATGGCTGTGATTCAGGATTTTTTACCCAGTCTTTTTGGTGCACATATGCACAAGCAAAACAGTTTGATTTACATGTCTTGAGTGTGTTATTTCTATCAATTGTACACGAAGGATTATCTCTAATGCTTGACAATACATGAACAAATATCTTGGTTTGGGTATTTTTTGCACTGTTATCCTTCACTCCTGTGTCTGAGGGCTGTTGTCCACACACACGCATACACACAGAGCAGAGTGGAACAAAGCAGAGACAGAAACAGCATTTTTCAAGGAAAGATTCATCTGTCCCCTGGACAATATTGTAATACCATTTTTAAAAACAACACCCTGAAGAAGTTCAGTTGTCAACAATGTGTTGACATATTGCTGCAGCTTGGTTAGGGAAATGAACTCAACACTCTTTTGGACTGTCTTCCTTCTTATGAAATTACACTGGAGCTGTTCCTGCCGTCAGAAGAAGGAATATCTCACCTTGATGTTACCAAAGCTTAAATAGTTTTAGGCAACATTGAACTATAGCAGCAGTGAATATAAACCAACCAGAAAGCCTCTGGTCTAATAAGCTCAGCAATGCTCAAGAAAACCAAGTTAAAAACCGTAGTTATAGTAACAAGGTACAAACATGTGTTTGCAGACACATGACCTTTTGTCTGTACAAGCCACCGCCAATGCTGCATGGAGCTGCTACATTTTATTGTTCACCATTTAGATCCATAAGCATTGTTTTTTTATTGTTATACTTACTTACCCAATAGGTTTGCTGGCGTACTATCTCTCTTTTTCTGCCTCTGCCTCTTCCTAGTCCGCATATCCCTTGGTAGCGGATTAACTACAGCAGTTTAAAGCTCAGTCTCTTGTCACAGATGTTGGCTTTGAGATTTAAATGAGCTCTCTGTGGTGAGCGAAGTGAATTAAAAGGGAGAGGAAATGTAAACCTGAAGAGGCCTCAAAAACGTATTTCATCACTAATGGGAAAGAAAAAGCATGAAAAGAAGTGGCAACTAACCAAATTGCATCAGTGAGTCTGGACAAACACTGCATGCAGCCAGAAATAGTATCAACTCCTTAACAAGCACTGAATAGCAAAACAAAAAATCTGATGGTATCACCAGTATGCCCGTCTTATGAGAAACCTCAACTGAAGGTAAATCCGGTCTTATAGAGGAACAGAGTCACAGCACAGGTAGTTGTGGTAAAACAATTTAGTTTAATCTGTTTTAGGTTTCTGGTTTTTAATTACAACTGAGCCTTTTGGCTACGAGCATTGTGCCATCCAAGCTTGTCACTAAGTTCAGCGCCCTCAAGCTCACCAGCAACCTCTGTAAATGGGTCCTGAACTTCCAGAAGAGCCGATCCCAGTCAGTGCGGATGGGCATCATCACATCTTCCTTCCTGACCCTCAACAGTCCCTCAGGGCTGCAGGCTCGGTCCTCTTCTTTACTCAAGTTTGCTGACAATACGACCGTCATGAGACTGAGCACTGACAGGTACGAAACAACAAAAAGAGAGATGGTCAGAGACCTGACATCTTGGTGCCAGGACAACAACCCCCATTTTAACATCAGCCAAACTAAGGAGCTGATTGTGGATTAGTGAAAGCATCCTTAAGAGTCACACGCCCCAATCACCATTCACGGGACTATGATGGAAAGAGTCAGCTGCTACAGGTTCTTCAGGGTTCACATCACCGGTGACCTGCCTTGGAATCATCACATCAGTCTCATCGCAAGGACAGCTCAACAACGGAAGTTCAACGTGGACTCCAGGATGCTCTAAAACGTATTATTTACTCTAATGTGCCTCCAAATCTCTGACTAGAGAAAGGTATTGCTCCTGGTGATCTACAAAGGTGCCCAGTACTAAAGGCACATTCCATTTTCCAAATATATTGGTCTTCTGACATTGATTGTATAATTTACTTGACTTTGCCTCCCTCTATTTCCCTTATCCTTTTTCAAAACAATTTAGACCATGTTAACCAGCAAACTGAAACGTTTAAGGGTATTCGGAGGATATCAACAAGGGATTATTTTTTTCTGCATTATTTTGTACTATGTGCAGTTTTTTCTTACTGCTCTATTTAGTTCCCCCTCAGCAGGGTTGTATGAGAGAAAGATGGGATGTGTAGCGACCCACACACCCAGTGCACCAAACATCTAGCTAAGTAGGACATTGAAATGGATGGGCCTGTGTGTGTAGGTGACCTACATAAATTAATATGGACAGAGATTCCTTCCACACCTGAACTGAGCTGTGCTGTGGGTGTGAGACTCAACAGAAAGGACACACAATGTGCTCACACATACAGCAAGAAATGCTGATGTGATGTTCCACATGGATGGCCATCCATGCAAGTATTAATGGACCCACATCATTTTAGGGGATAAACTCTTGTTGCGAAAGAGGAGAGCAATAGTCAAATTTGATGCTTTGACTCAGATTCTAATTCACTGGCATATTCACTTACCATATTATTGTCTTCCAAGAAAATTGATAGTTTTTTTTACACCTTTGTTGTTAGTCAGATACATCTGGCACAGCTGTATTAGTCCATTAGGCCAGCAACAAAATACATTAAACATGTTTTAAACCAACCACATGATTACGCATATAGCTAAGCCACTTGGGAGAACAAATTAAATTAGTTAAAAATGACTTAAAAACCTATTTTAAAATGTTATTTGTTCACCTGTTAGTGAAGGCACAGAGAAAGAAAAAGTCCTGTGTGGAAAGGTCTTTATTTTTGAAGAGTGAGTGTAGTCCCTACCAGAAGGAGACCAAACCCAAAAGACCTGAGATGTTTTGATGGTTCATAGTGTAGCAAGAGATCAGAAATGTATTTTGGCCCTAAACCAACCAGACACCAGATGGACACACGATAAAGGAAATGTTCAAATTCGGCTCTGATCGTAACAACATCGGGCCATTCTTGAGGGCATCTTAAGCCATCGTATGACCACCGGTGGAGTTTCTCAGGCTCCGGCAGAAACTTCGTGAGCGGTGGCAACATCTTTGGCATGCCAAAAAATTGCCGAAGGACCTTGCGAAGGTTCATTTTCGTGTTGAATTCGTGTGTCAATTTTGCCCTTCGTAAGGCACTCGTGAGAGCATCTTGTCAAATCGTGTCATCTTCGTCTGATCATCGATGCCATCGGGCATTTTTCGCCTCACGAAGAAAATACGAAGGAAACAAGAAGCTGCCCGATTGTCTTAGGAAGGCAACGCGACTACGTGAAGCCCTCGCAATGCCGTCGTGTAGCCATCGTATTATAGTACGATGACATCAACAAACCAAACATGTAAACATATTATGTAAATAACCCAATTTGTGTTCTGTGAAACTGAAAATATATTACATTGTTTTTGTTACTTTCGTTGCAGTTGTATGTCTTAAATGTAATTTAGGTTAACTTCCTGTTTTATTTAGATGCTTTTATTTTGAAGGCGAGTTTACGCTGTTGACAGGAAGTTGTTGTTGCTATGGAAACAACATGACGGAGATAAGAAATGTCTTCTAATCTACATATAAAGACGGCGAAAGTAAAGAATAAAGTGTATGTTTAAATGTTAGCACCCCCCAAAGAGGCACAAGCTCTTACGTTGAGTCTGGATACATTCTAAATCATCAGTAAAGTCTACAAACATATTTTCGTATGTGGTTCGGGTGCCATCGTGTGGTCTTCTGTAGGCATCGTACTTGCTTCGGCTGTTGCTTGGCTGTTGACCAAGTTCAGGGCCATCTTCGTGCGAAATTCACAATTCCATATTCGTGTGTCAATTTCGGCACAGTGTGACAGGGGCTTAACCACCTGCAAAAGCAAGTCAGCATTCAAATATTCATTTAGTGGTCCCTCCTGCTCAGGTAAACTAACATGCACACACATTCACATACAGTTGGCCATGCCATAGAGCAGTGCTTCTCAAACATTTTCTCAGCCAAGTACCCCCTGACCGATCCAGAACATTTTTGATCGAAAAAGCCTATATAAATAATTACAATATAGTGATGTTCCCTCAGTGTGTGATGTAGTAACTCCTTCGTGGCATGCATTACAACAAACTAAGGATATTTTCACTTTATGCATGAAAAAAATAACATAACACTTTTATAAAACAGATTTTTCCAAGGAGTTTTTCAATTTAAGTAATATGTTATTGTGATAAACTATCAAATACAATACACACATTTGACATGTTTATATGAGGACCCCCTTGGTGGTTCTAGGAATGTTTTAAATAAAATGGTGTTTTCTATTTAACTTATTTTACTAAGATTATTTTTTTAATTAACCTTTTTTTTTGTGTGTGTTAAATCTCGCGTACCCCCTGCAGTACCCCAACGTACCCCCAGGGGTCCGCGTACCCCCATTTGAGAATCACTGCCATAGAGAGTCATTTGGGATTAACAAATCTTGCCAAAGGACACATCAACATTTTGACTGCAGGGGGTGAGGATCAAACCACCAACCGGTCAATTAGAGGAAGAGCAGCCAACCAATATTCTGATATTTCATTTCCTCAATATCGCCCTGTCTTGTTTTACAGTTTAGTTTGTATTCCCATATATGGTACTTATTTCAGTTTGTGTATCCATTGTTTCCTAATCCTCTTCCGTGCTTGCTATGCACCAGAGAGAGGTGTATTTAAAGTGTGGAAACGATTACAAGCCCCCGCTCAATATTCCAGGTAAGAAGAGTGTAATCAAATATACATTTGTTTATGTCTCCTGTGAGAGCTCCACTTACATCCAAATACAGCGTTGGTAATCAGCAGCCGCACTGTTGAAATTCAGGAATGACGATGTGGCGAGGGAGACATCCACGGACCCTCGGAGATAACACCATCCAGACTCCAATGTCTCATCTGTCACACGTAGATTGCTATTAAAGCTGTCTGAGAGCATTGCCATCATCTAATTAGAAAAGCGATCTCTCTCCCTGTCTGTCTTGTTGGTTAAATCTCTCTGCCACCTCTCCCTCTCTGTGTTTCCTCTCTGTTTACCTCTCTGTCTCTCTCTCGCTCCTGCTTACTTCATCGGTCATGCCAATTGATTTCTTTGAGAAAAGCCTCTCATGGTTTTCGCGTTGATGTGTCTCGTGTAATTAAAGGCCAAATTGTTTTGATGCCAGTGTAATCACATTAGTGTGTTATTGCGGGAGAGTAAAGATGGGAAGAGAGAAGGGTGAAATTGGACTTTTTTTGCTTCACATCCACAACCTGCTACCACAGTGTAAATGTGTGTGTTGTGTGTGTTTGGGTTTGTTATTATGAGCATAGAGCTGCCATTGGTGCTCAAAATCTGGGCCCTTATGGTGTTCCATTAGCCTTTCTGTCAAATGGTGAAGGAGGGCAGTGCTGATAGACACAGCTAGTCAGAGAGAGGAATCTGTGGCAGTGAGAAGATTTGATTTGTTAGTGCTTAATATATACATGTATGTCAATATGAGGGAATATGATTTCATTTGGACTATTCTGAAGTTCTGAATATTAAAATGATGATAAAGGAGATAAGGATGGTGGTGGTGGTGGTGATTGTCAATGACTAGGGTGGCAAACAATTTGAGTAGGTAAAGGTTGAGGAAAAAAATAACCTTATATACCCCAAATATATTGTTTTAGGATTGGCAATAAAGTCAATAAAGATGAAAAAAATGTGTTAATTATATATAATATAAACAGAAAGCCTAATTATAACTTAATTAACAAATAACTTACAGGTTGAGGGATCCATTGACAAGGAGACAAATGCCTTCCTTTCCACACTGCAGGCATTTATAACCATTCCAGCTAGTCCATAGTTAAATGCAGGGGAGCAAAGACATTGCTCTAAACAAGGGGCAGCATGGCTGAAGAAGCCGGCACATTTACTAAAGCTGGTTTGATTCAGCCGCTCAACCCTTTTCCAAGTGGAAAGTGAGCTGCATGACACTTTTACAAATAACGATTACTTAATTTAACAGTTAGATGTACGTCTTTGTCGTTCTGTGCCCTCACAATGATGATGGTGGTGGTGGTGCTTATAATAATAATAATAATAATAATAATAATACTACATTACATTTATATAACGCTTTTCCTGGTGCTCAAAGCGCTTTACAAGCAAGTAAAACAAAAGTAAAAAGTGCTAAGCTAGGTGGAATAAGGGTGAGGGGTTAGTGGATTAGTAGTTGAAGGCAAGAGGGAAAAGGTGAGTTTTGGGGGATTGTTTGAATGATGATGAGGTTGGTGATGGTGGTAGTGGTGATGATGAGGCTAGTGGTTATTGTGGTACAGGTGATTATGACTTTGGTGGTGGTTTTGATGATGATGATGATGATGATGATGATGATAGTGATTATAATGTCAATGATGATAGTGGAAGTGGTGGTGGTGATGATGATGGTGGTTAAGATAGTGGTGGTATGATGATAATGATGATGATGATGATGATGATGATGATGATGATGATGATGACCATTTCAATGGTGTTGGTGGGGGTGATGATGGTGGTGGTTATATTGGTTGTGGTGGTGATGGTTATGATGATGGTGGTGTGGGAGGAACGAATGGTTGAACTGAGGGATGAAGGGTGGAATAGATGAATGGATAAAGGTGTGTAACGAGGGATGAAGGGATGTGGGTAAAGATGAGGTTGGATGGGGAATCGTGGTCGGATGTGTTGACGCGGTATAAGCAGGTGTTAGGATGTGGTTGAGGCGTGATTTTGTCCCCGAACCGAGGTAAACTAATACACTTAATTTACTGGGCTGACATGCTTTCTCATGTTGACAATAATGAATGATGACAAGTCATTAGTTTCATTAACTGTTGTAATTATTTGTTCTGTTGCCTTTACTGCTTGGCATTTTCTGTCTTCTCTTTATTCTCTGCAACTGTATTTGATTCTCGTGCTGAAGTTTATCTTTGAACATGTCCTCAATATTTACTTATCTGGAACATTTTAACACTGATTCAAACGTGCAGATAGGCCCTGACATATTCTAAACCCAATCTGTTGACAGCAGTAGGAGTCAAAGCAAACGGCAAGAGTTTACCTTGAGTTCCTTCCATGACTTCCGACATTCAGCAGACATTGACTCTGGTAAATCCCTTCAGTGCTTCGGTCCTTTCTAACTGAGTCTGAGTTACTCCATCAGAAAAGGCTTTTTCCTGTCCTCCTCTTCCTGCTCCTCATTCACCTTGTGTGTTTCTCTCTTTTGCTATCGGTCTGCTAAACGTATTTCACTCTGCTCATTACAATGTAGTGAGATGGCTTGCTGCTTCAATCGATCCCCCTGTCCACTCTCATTTACTTTACACTGCATCCTGCTCCTAAAGAGCTTAACTGACTTTTTCCTGCCTGCTCCTCCTCTCTCATGTTTCTTGTTTTTGATTAGCATGATGTGTAAATAAGGCCACAAGCTCCCATTGGTAAATGCCAGTCTGTTTATTGACGCATTTGGTCATTTCTCCCATAAATCATCCCAAGGTGACGACAGACTCTTGGGTTTTGTTTCTGAATGTTTTGCATGTGCACTCCTTACACATTTACTATCTTGAAGATGTATTGTTTATATAACTATACCATATATTTATATACCATTATATTAGGTTGTTATTACAAATGTTGGTAGATCTTGGAGAATCAGTCTTTGTCCTGGGTTCATGGAGGAAAGGATATAAAACAATGCATTTAAGCTGGACTTTTTATGGAAAATCCAATACCTCTAGTGTTGACATGTTTGACATATGTCCCACCATCCTGCTGGTATACCCTTCATGTCTGGGGGTAGTGGGAGAGATAGTTTGTTGCTTTATTCTTATGAGGAAACTCATGAAGTTTGTTAGGTCGGATTTGGTCTTGCGAAAATAAATATAAGGCTTTGTAGTTATGATGGAGGAGTGGGGGCACAACAGAAAGCAAACATTGTAGAGGTGGCGAGAGAGGCTCAGAATGCACTTCAGATAAAAATAATCAGTCCTAATGATGTTACCGCACCCCGCTGTGCAAACCCTTCTCCAACCAGCATTCAAGTAACACACACACACACACACACACACACACACACACACACACACACACACACACACACACACACACACACACACACACACACACACACACACACAAACACACTTATTATTCACAAAAGAGAAAGTCAACACGACAAACACATTACACATCACACAAACCTAGTATTTGGATTTTAAATCATGTGAAAACTGCAATTTTAGTTTTTTCTTAATTGATATCACAACATATTATTTTTTAACTCTGCTAATTCATGCTATTTGTATGGCTTGTTTTTATAAAAAATGGTACTAAAAAATATTAGTTCTGTTTTATTAGTATTGCCTGTTCTTTTTTTAATAATTTAAGTCTCATTTGTTTATCTTTTTAATTTCTACTACATTTAATAACTTGATTCTATAGAAAAACATGTTCCTACTTTGTTTTGAATCATGCTTGTGGATGTAAGCAGATTTCAGGCTTTGATTTGTTGAATAAGTGTGCACGTGGACACACACGCACACACACGCACAGTTCCCATGGGCTTTTCCATTGATGGAGTGTATAAATTGGATGCCATTTGTGACAATGCTGTCATAGTGTGTGTCTGTATGTAAATTACTTCTCACACTCGGGACTAAATTGAACGTGGGTGCAGAAAAATTGAACAGTGAAAAAAAGAGAGACAGTAAATAAAGGAGCATAAAGCAGGAGTACCCTAATGGAGAGAAACAAACAAATGTGCATCCAGTGTTTCTCATCAACTTTGAGTGACTGCATTTTCTCATTTGTCGCCGGTTTTTATTAGCCGTACAGTCGGCAGTAACAGAATATTACTAAGCCACAGTCAGGAACAGCAGCTGTTGTATCCATGCTTACATATTGGACTCTCTGTAGGCCTCGGTCTTTTTTTTTCAGAAGAGAAATGCATGTGATATTTGTGTACTTCTCTTTTTTATTGCCAGACAAATCAATATGCCCAGACATTGTTAATACAGTTATAATATCTTGCTTCCTGCTGCTGTGGATGCAGTTTTTTTATTTGGCAGCTGGATGGAGTTAAAAGAAGGAAACCAAACCATGGCTGATAACACACATGATACGTCTGAAAAACATTTAAGTAAGGGATATGTGCAGCGAGGCGGTCATTAATGAATAAGAACACTATGCAGGTGTTCTTTTTCCCAAATGACTGCCGCGCTGTACATAATCCTGCTTATTACACGACCACATACAAAATTAACTGACGATGTTACTCCCATTAATAATTGAAAATTATTTGATTGACTTAAAGTATAACAATAGTCCATAGTGCACCAACGGCTCGAACTGTGGCAACAACAACGTAAGTTAAAATGTTTTCCACTAACACGTCCTTAAACAATGCCACAGCAGCCCATACTGTTTATCCGTTAAGCTCCTGTCCCACTGTCCCGAAATTGACACCCGATGGACACACGAATATGGAATTGTGAATTTCGCACGAAGATGGCCCGAACCACACACGAAGGCAACATTCACATTACATTTAAGACATACAACTGCAACAAAAGTAACACAAACAATTATGTTAAAGTACTATGATACTGTACTGATATTTTCAGAATTTGTTCTTTACTTTCTCCGTCTTTATATGTAGAAGATATTACGTTTTCTCCGTCATGTTGTTGTTTCCATAGCAACAACAACTTCCTGTCAACTGGCCTTCAAAATAATATATGATATCCTTTTTAGTTTCACAGAACACAAATTGGGTTATTTACATAATATGTTTACATGATTTTGTTGTGCAATAAAACAACCCGATGGACACACGATAAAGGAAATGTTCAAATTCGGCTGTGATCGTAACAACATCGGGCCATTCGTGAGGGCATCTTAAGCCATCCTATGACCGCCGGTGGAGTTTCTCAGGCTCCGGCAGCAACTTCGTGAGCGGTGGCAAAATCTTTGGCATGTCAAAAAATAGCCGAAGGACCTTGCGAAGGTTCATTTTCGTGTTGAATTCGTGTGTCAATTTTGCCCTTCGTAAGGCCATCGTTAGGGCATCTTGTTATCATCGGTGCCATCGGGCATTCGCCCCGATCAGAGTGAGGGCGAATGCACCGATGATAACACGAAGATGACACGACTTGACAAGATGCCCTCACGAGTGCCTTACGAAGTTGCCGCTCACGAAGTTGCTGCCGGAGCCTGAGAAACTCCACCGGCGGTCATACGATGGCTTAGATGCCCTCACGAATGGCCCGATGTTGCTACGATCACAGCCGAATTTCAACATTTCCTTTATCGTGTGTCCATCGGGTGTCAATTTCGGGACAGTGTGACAGGGGCTTTAGTGTTTACTTCCTGTCTTCCTTCTTTTGGGGATTCTCTGACGTCCAACACTCTGTCTTTTAACTTATTTCCTCCCTTGATCCTTCTTAGCAACGGTCATTATTTTGCTTATCAGCGGTGTTTTATCGAGTATTAACAACCTCTGAAATTACCAAATGTACTAATCAGAATCTTGTATCCAACTAAGCCTTGTAATAAACAGTTATTTACTGTCTCAAACGCCTGTTTGAAACTCCTCAGTGCACACAAAAACATAACTTGGAGAAATAAATAAATACGAAAATGTTATTGATCACCCCTCGATGATGTTCTCCTGTTAAGAAATGTATTCTCATAAATGATGTGGTAAACAGAAGGACATGATTACTTTAAACTGACGCCGTTTTGCATTTCTATAGGTTGTATAGATACGAGCATGGTTTTATATACTATCATGTTTAATCATGTTTTATGCCGTTCGCCAATAGCCTACTTGATAAGTCGCTCGTAAAACACAGGAGGTATGGAAACTAAGAACACCATATGTGGTCAATTGTACAGCTAATACAACACAACACATTAGTTGCATTTCCTCTAACTGGTGGATTATGGATATAGTTGCTGATCGAAAGCTGGGACACAAACCACCAAATACAAACAATAATTCAGATCCAGTCGTCATGACTCCACTCCGGAGGGATTCCCCGATCATTTCTTACAGTCTCTCATCAAGGGGGTGTCTCCTGTCCCCGGTACAAACACACTGCCTGAGGAAGGCTATGTGTATTATTTTTGTCATTAATCTTTTTCGGACCACTTATTTATTTATTTTGGTGACGATCCGACCTCCATGCTGCTACTCTGGTTCAAACTGCATCCACCAAACAATATGATTTATCTCGACCTCCCCAAAATTACCACAATCTGACACGGTGTGAGATGTCTTTTTTAGCTGTTCTGTCGTCATTTCCTGCGATCTTCTTCATAAAGTCAGTCAGAATGAATGAATGAATGGGCGTTTCTTTGACTATGTATAGGCAAATATGGGCGTTACGTGAAGCCCGCAAAAGCTGCATCGCATTTCGAGTTGCTACTAGGCTTGTTTGAGACGAGCGACACCGACGCAGACCTGCGCAATTGCGATCGCCGTCTTGCTAGTGCGTTGCATGATGGTTAGTCGATTGAATGTTTCTCATAACTCTGTCATGATGCTGCTCTCAAATCTGTGTTTCAGTGCTGTACGACACCTCTGTGGAAACATTGGTATAACTGCCTTTTTTAATTTATATTTGAGTGTTGTATGTCTTGTAATAATGGACCAAGAGTCTCTTTAAATAAAGATGATGATGATGATTAGTCATTTTGTCCGACTTGCTCTGGAGGCTCGTCTACATGAGACGTTGAAATCTCGCGGGACAAAGACGCCCGCAGCCTTGAGAGCGAGGCGCGGCGAGGCGGCGCAGTTCCTCTCCACAGGCTGCGGAAGCGAAATGCTTGATGGGAAACGACTCGCTGGTATCTCGAGCTGAGCGCTCATTGGTGGTTTTTACCACGTGCTGGTGATGAAACTCTCCAATTGGCTCGGCAAAAGTTTGTTGTTGTTTTGTGTCAGTTTTACGTCGCCACATCCATTCCCATTTTTCATCATTGTTCCACAATATTTATCATCAGGAAATTAATATCTATATATTTTATACTATACTTGCACTGCTTACCGTTTTCATACTTTATATATCTTATATTCATACACACTGTTCATACTGCTCACAGGCTGATATCTAGTGTATTCATACCCCTCACTGATTATTCATCATTCAATTCATTCTATATTTTATTCTGTAGATTGTGTACATTACTTTTCACTTTACTGCTTGTTGCACCTGGTTAGAAGCTAAACTGCATTTCGTTGTCTCAGTACCTGTAATATGTGCAATAACAATAAAGTTGAATCTAATCTTGAGCAGGAACAAATGTATTTACTTAGTACATATCTGACATTAACGATTAAACACATTTGTGCATTCTTTATAAATACAAACCGAGTCAAGCCGACTCCGGAGGTGGCGGTATGCACCTTAAAGTTGTTTGCAATCCGCCAAAAAACCGAGAGAAGAAGAAGAAGAAGCCGACTCCGGGCTGTCCGACTTCAGGCGAGCTTTTTGAGACCTCCCCCGGCTGTAATCGGCTATTCTCGTCTACTTTCGAGGCGAGCCGAAGCTCGTCTCAAACAAGCCTAGTGATTTATAAAGGGAAACCGGCGTAGGATGTGCCGTACGCAAGTCCTGTGTCGGTACGCAGTCTTTTATGAATCGGAAAGTGTTGGTGCGTATTTATTTGCTTTATCCTATCTAAGCAACCTTCCCATGCCAATCCTACGCAAGGCTTTATAAATGAGGCCCCAGGAGATTTAGCAGTGGTGTACTGTGTGTTGTGCAAAATAAAGATGGAATGGGTCAGATTAACTGATTCATATGAGAAGAACATTTGTAAAAAAAAATAAGGGGGTGAGTTTTTAGGATTTGAGTTCACCCAATTGTGGTTTGTCTGACCAGTATTGATATTTGGAACACGTTTATGGTGTGCAGTACAACATCTACTGAGCATTGCTCCAGATGTACATGGAGGATTAGATAACCCATAATATCAACGGTCTCCTGAATGTAGATGAAACCTGGATGGATTCACAGGTGTGATCAGCACCTTGTGGGATAATTGTTTTATTGAGGCCACATCGATATGATGCCTGGACCCATTCAATCTCTGAGGAATCTCTCTTGTTATTAAGACTTGTTTGCAACCGTCATTTTTAAGACACGTAAAAGCTGCAGACATTCACCAGTGGGTTGTTTACTGTTGTTTTTAATGTAAAAATCAGGTAAGTTTGTATTAACCACAGAACCTATTTCTGGCCTCTAACCAAAAACTGATAGAGAAAAACATTGACATTAAGATGATGAAGTCTGGAGTCTGTAGAATGCTAACTTATTTCCGTGTTTACATATGACTCATTCCTGTACCACTCTATTAACCCTCCTGTTGTCTTCGGGTCAAATCTGACCGATTTACTATTTTCATCAATCATAACTTTTGTGTTTTACATTCGATTGCATTAAGGCTTTATGATATCCTCCACAGTAGACATTTGAACATATCAAATTGCTGATCACCACTTTCATTGAATTCTGGATGATTTAGTCAACTTTGTAACACCCATGGTGTTCCCGGTCAAAAATGACCGCTATAAAGAAAAGGAATTAGTAACCATCCGGATCAGATAAAACACACACACACATACTCTAGATGTGTGTCCCCCCCCCCCTCCCTTATGTGCCCATCCCCCCACATGGATCACACCTGGTACACACAATACATGTTCAGTGTCTGTTCTTTATATATTTACTGCAGTATCTCATGTATACCAGTAGTCTGATACAATATGTACAGTTTGAAAGGGTGTTAAATTAAATTTGGTGATGATTAATGGTTTTTGTGTTAATGTAATGGCAGTTTAAACAGGACCGGTCAAATTTGACCGCGAACACCAAAGTAAGGGGGGGGGGAAACGAAGACAATAGGAGGGTTAAAGCCAAACGCCTTAAGTTATTTCTGTAAATGTGCAATGTGGCATAGTATTGTGTCTGCGCTATGTTTAGTAGTGTAGTCAATTACGCATAAATACAGTCTTCAGCTCACTTGAGCATGTGCATGCATAACACTGTGTAAAAATGTACCTCAGAAGAAAAAGACCCTGTATCCAAATCACATCAAAGCAGAAACACACTTGATAATTGATGGTTATCATGTGTAGTTATTTGTTTTTATGGACCAAATGTTTAGCACCTGCTATTACTAAATAAGCTCCCCCTTGGCTCCTGCTGCCGCCTCTGGTCACAGTGACGGACATGCTATTTGTCGTTACTCTCTGCTCTGTTGTTGGAGCTCTGTGCTGATCCACTCCCATGATTGGCTGACTGCATGGTGGCCTGTAATTGGCTGCTCAGTTTCATACTTCAATCAACATCATGCTGGCAAGTTGGATGTATTTTGTGGCTCACTTTATTTCTTGCTAGTGTTGTACTCATTTGTTGAAGGCTTTTCTTTAATGTATGACCTTTTTTTTTGTTGTGGATTAATATTTTCTGAATAATATCAATGCCATCTTACTAGTTTTTTCTGTACAATGTTGTGAATTTTACTCAACGCAATGCATGTAAACAATATAAGTTTGCTTTCCTAAATTGGTTGAGGTCACAAATATTTTCTTCCAATATTAATTAAATCTAGTCACGGAAACGATGTGAAATATTACTAGGTACAATCTGTATAGAAATATAGGCAAAGTTCATATTTATGAAATCAAGTCGTCACAATATGACTCAATGGTTAGGTTACAGAGTTCACTGGGGACCATGATTCAAATCTGCAAGTCCTCCGTATTAAACAATAATACAACTGTTTTAGGTCTGGGGTAGAATACGGTTTGGGTTAAGATAAGGTCTGAGTGTGGTTGGGGCATCATTTATCATCATGATTACAACAACCTCCCTAACCCTAACCATGAAGGTCAGAGAAAAAACACATGACATGGACTGTTTCTAGTACAATTCTGACAATTTTTTGGTCAATCTATCCACCAGACCTCCTCTCTTGGCAGATCTGGTGGCTCTCACATCAACCCCCTTAGCTTAGAAAAGAGTCATAATTACTTTGCCTAATAGAGGTCTGTTGTCACTTGAAATCTAAGATGTCTTAAACCTTAGCTGCTTAGCAAAATGACCATCAACATAGTACAATAACCATCTCAGAATTCGATACATTTTTCATGCATTATGTACATACTGTATATTACAGTGAACATGAATTTTTACAACTGCCTCTTTATGTCTCTCAGATCTCTGCTACACTTGCGCTCATATTTGATCCTTCTCCATCACATCAGCCCTATCGCTCACGATGCCACCCATCCTGTATTTTGGCTGCCGGGCTCTTTGACAAGTTGCCCCTGACAGCTGGTTTGTTGGCTGTCAGTGGTGGCTACGGTACCTCTAAATAGGAGCAGAGAAGGAGAAGGGAAAGGCACGGAGGGGGAGGTGGCAGGAAATAAATAGATATGTTTATTTTGTTTTTAGGTTTCCTTCAGGCTTTTCTAATCGTCCACCAGAACAAGTGAGAACTAATGCTACATTACGTCCACCTGAGTGGTGTTTCCTTACACCTGATCAAAGTAACCGGAGTATCCATTGTTCCTTTAGATGGTTTGTCTCTACAAAGTCTATTATTTCTTCTCTTCTTAAATTCATGTATGAAGTGGGGTTATTAGAGCTCAAATCTGTATATACAGTGGGGCAAAAAAGTATTTAGTCAGCCACCAATTGTGCAAGTTCTCCCACTTAAAAAGATGAGAAAAACCTGTAATTGTAATCCTAGGTATACCTCAACTATGAGAGACAAAATGAGAAAAAAAAATCCAGAAAATCACATTGTCTGATTTTTAAAGAATTTATTTGCAAATTATGGGGGAAAATAAGTATTTGGTCAATAACAAAAGTTCATCTCAATACTTTGTTATATACCCTTTGTTGGCAATGACAGAGGTCAAACGTTTTCTGTTATGTTTTGGGGCTGTCGCTGGGCAACACGGACTTTCAACTCCCTCCAAATATTTTCTATGGGGTTGAGATCTGGAGACTGGCTAGGCCACTCCAGGACCTTGAAATGCTTCTTACGAAGCCACTCCTTCGTTGCCCGGGCGGTGTGTTTGGGATCATTGTCATGCTGAAAAACTCAGCCACGTTTCATCTTCAATGCCCTTGCTGATGGAAGGAGGTTGTCACTCAAAATCTCACGATACATGGCCCCATTCATTCTTTCCTTTACACGGATCAGTCGTCCTGGTCCCTTTGCAGAAACACAGCCCCAAAGCATGATGTTTCCACCCCCATGTTTCACAGTAGGTATGGTGTTCTTTGGATGCAACTCAGCATTCTTTCTCCTCCAAACACGTCTAGTTGAGTTTTTACCAAAAAGTTCTATTTTGGTTTCATCTGACCATATGACATTCTCCCAATCCTTTTCTGGATCATCTAAATGCTCTCTAGCAAACTTCAGACGGGCCTGGACATGTACTGGCTTAAGCAGGGGGACACGTCTGGCACTGCAGGATTTGAGTCCCTGGTGGCGTAGTGTGTTACTGATGGTAGCCTTTGTTACTTTGGTCCCAGCTCTCTGCAGGTCATTGACTAGGTCCCCCCGTGTGGTTCTGGGATTTTTGCTCACCGTTCTTGTGATCATTTTGACCACACGGGGTGAGATCTTGCGTGGAGCCCCAGATCGAGGGAGATTATCAGTGGTCTTGTATGTCTTCCATTTTCTAATAATTGCTCCCACAGTTGATTTCTTCACACCAAGCTGCTTACCTATTGCAGATTCAGTCTTCCCAGCCTTGTGCAGGTCTTCAATTGTATTTCTGGTGTCCTTTGACAGCTCTTTGGTCTTGGTCATAGTGGAGTTTGGAGTGTGACTGTTTGAGATTGTGGACAGGTGTCTTTTATACTGATAACGAGTTCAAACAAGTGCCATTAATACAGTTAACAAGTGGAGGACAGAGGAGGCTCTTTTTTTTTTTTATACTTTGTTTTTATTGAAAATAATTGCACTGAGTTCCAAACGTACATAATGTCATTTAACTTTGACATTCGAAAATACAATTTCAATTTGCATCCATATGTTGAGGCGCAACTCAAAAATGAAATAAAAAAAAAAAACGACTGTCCAAAAGAGCCCTTGTCGGGAGTTTAAATCTCAATGGTTTCCTGGATTATCTTGTCCAATGTGTTTTTCTTCTTCTCTATATAATGTCCATCCTTTCCACTGGTCTTCCATTTTTGGTAGACTTACTGTAGTCTCAACCGATGTGTCAGTTTTTCCATTATGTAGATTTCCTCTAAGTCTCCATCCATTGTCCTTGGATAGGGATATCCACTTGCCCCCATTTCCTTGTGATGGCTTTCTTGCCGGCTATCAACAACACTTTAACCAAGCATCTATCTCTTGGTTGTATATCATTTTCCGTAAAATTACCCAAATAAAGAATCATAAAACTCTTAGGGAAATCATATCCGATTATCTTTTGTACTACTTTATGCACCATTCCCCAAAACGTTATTACTTTGTGACAATTCCAAAAGACATGTGAATGATCTGCTTCTGCTGTTCCACATTCCCTCCAGCATGGTGACTTTACATTTGAGTATCTGTTTTTAACCTTGGGTGTTATAAAAAAACGGATCAGATTTTTCCAAGAGAACTCCCTCCATATCCGCGAACTGGTGGATGATTGGTGTATTCTCCACATGTTTTGCCATTCATTATTTTAAAATGTTCGTGTTGAATTCTGATTCCCATTTTTCTTTTATATATGTGGTTGAATATTTGTTCATTGTTAGTGCTTGATATAGTACAGATATAGTCCTAATTTTTTTTCCTCCATACGAATTGATTATAGTCTGAATCAATTCATTCGCGTCCTTGGAGGGTGTTCCCCTGATGTGTCTTCTATAATAATCCCTTAGTTGTAGATATCTAAAGAAGTCATGTTTCCCTAAATCGTATTTATCTTTCATATCCTGAAAACTCTCTAGTTCCCCTTTCTTCTCCAAATTGCACCATGCTGTGATTCCCTTGGTCACCCACCGTTTGAAACATTCATCTTGTCTTGCTGGTACAAAGTTACTGTCAAATGCTACCCATTTCAATATATTGATGTCTTCTTGTATTTTGTGAATGTTTACTATTTTAAACCATACCTCCAGTGTGAATAATGTAATTGAATCCATATGATTTTTGTTTTGTTTTGTATGTGTCCTTATCTCCTATAATACTCTGAATAGGGTATTCTCCAAATGCTCTTTCTATATCTTTCCATTTAGCTGTATAATCTGGTTTACACCAGCAAACTATGTATCTCAACTGGGCAGCATAGAAGTATTCTTTCAGATTCGGGAGGCCCATACCCCCTTTATCCTTTGGGAGTTGGAGGGTTTTATATCTGACTCTGGGTTTTTTACCTCCCCAAATAAACCTAGATATTATCCTATCCCAATTTGTGAATTGATTTTGAGCGACATTTATTGGTAGGGACTGGAATAGGTATAGAAGCTTTGGTAATATATTCATCCTGACTGTCTCAATTATTGAACTAAAATCCAGTGGTAGAGTAGACCATCTGTCTATATCTTTTTGAATCTCCTCATTGATCTTGCCATAATTTGCTTTGAATCATTTAGATGTTCCTTTAGTGATGTAAATCCCCACATATTTGATTTTCTTTAGATTCCAATTAAAATTAAACAATTATTTGATCTCTGTTGATGGAGTATAGTTAAGAGCAAGTACCTGTGTTTTTGAGACATTAATCTTATATCCTGAGAGATGACCATATGATTCAAGTAGCCTCATCAGTACTGGGAGTGATGTATTTGGTTGCTCGAGGAATGCCACTACGTCATCAGCAAATAGCCCCACCTTGTGTGCACTACCATTCACCACCACTCCTGTAATTCCCTCTTTTTGGCGGATTGCTTGAGCTAGAGGCTCAATGAATAGGGCAAATAGAGCTGGTGACAGGCAGCAACCTTGTCTAGTCGATCTCTGTAAGCCAAATCTTTCAGATAAGTTTCCATTTATTTTAATTCTAGCAGTAGGTCGTTGATACAGTGTTTTTATGCATTGTATTGATTTATTATTGAATCCTAGTCGTTCTATCACTGTATACAAAAAATCCCAATTCACCTGATCGAATGCTTTTTCTGCGTCTATGCTTAGCAATAAAGTATCTTGTTTTGTCCTTTTTGCTTGTTCTACTATATGCAGTGTCCTCCTGATATTGTCCTGGGTCTGGCGTTCTCTCATAAATCCTGTTTGGTCTTCTTCTATTAAATTGTCTATGAAGGTGCTCAATCGTTTAGAAATAATGGTTGTATAGATTTTGTAGTCTACATTTAGTATCGAAATAGGCCTATAGTTCCTGTAGAGGAAACTTCTGTGTAGCATGCAGTGGAGTCACCGACTCAGGAAGGAGACACGGGAAGAGTCGGAGCTTTGATGTCAAACCACTGTGATTTATTTGGAGTTGGTACCAGAGTATTCACATCACAAATCCAAGAGTCAGAGGTTCTGACTCCACGGTAGAGTTGCCACGTCAATTCTGGATAGCCTCTCTCTTGCCAGCCCATCTAACTGGTTTCGCAGAGAGTAAACAACATATTTGAGGAGATAGCCTAAACAGTGTGGGAACACAGAGCTACTTGCCTCGGACACTTATGACCTCGAAGATTTTACCTTGGAGTCCACAAATACAGAGAAGGAAGTGTCCCAGTGTACCCACAACACAGACCATCTGTATCCCAGTATTGACCGGTCACAGAATGGGAACAATAACATTATTGGCTAAGCCGCCTGTGTCCTTAAAGAAGGTAAACAGACATCGAGGTTTGTCCTGTATGTTACTAATTGGCGTCTTATGATAATTATTTCCACAACAGTTCCCACAGAATTCCTTATCTCTTCCCGGTTTTGGAATGACTGATATGATTGCTTCAGTCCATGATGGCGGCATCTTATTATTTTGGATAGTCCAATTGAAGGATGCCAGGAGTATCCGTGCCATTTCATCTCTAAACAGCTTATACCATTCTGCAGGGTATCCATCGCTACCTGGAGACTTGTTATTTTTTAACGTATTTATTGCATCTATAACCTCTTTTAATGTAATATCAGCTGTTAATGTATCATTTTGTAAACTGCCAATTGATGGTAAATCCAGTGAATTTAGAAAGGTTCTAATTTCTTCTTCTGTTGCAGATGGAGGCTGTGAATATACATCTTTGTAGTATCCCAGAAATATGTTCTCTATATTTTCTGGTATGCATGATAACTCGTTTGTATAAGGGTCTCTAATTTTATGTATATGACTAATTGCTTGCTGTTTGCGTATTCGTTTTGCCAATAATTTAGTGGCCCTCGGGCCCGTTTCATAATAGCTTTGTTTCATATATCTGTTCCTTTTCTCGACTTCATCCAGTAATAGATCATTTATCTCTGCCTTCACCAACTCTATCTGACCCAATACCATTGCATCCTCCGTAGTCTGATGTTCCCTCTCCAATTCTCTTAGTTTTTCCGTACACTTTCCAAATGTTTCTGATTTAATCCTTTTCATATATGCTGTTTCCGCTATCAACCTCCCCCTAACGACCACCTTCATGGCATCCCAAAATATTGTTGGGTCGACTGCTCCATTGTCTTTCTCTTCTGCATATCTCTGAATTTCTGCCTTAATCCTAATCTTTCTCTGTTCACAGTTTAATAGTCCTACATTAAGACTCCAGACTGTATTTCGTCTCCTACTATTAAGACACATTTCTAAATATAATGGGTTATGGTCTGACAGGTCTGCCCCTCCTATCCTACATTCCTTCACTCTGTATATATCAGTCTTATTCATAAAAAAGTAATCTATCCTTGTATGGACTTTATGTGCTGCTGAATAATGAGTGTAATCCCTTTCCTGTAGGTGTAACTCTCTCCATATGTCAATCATCCCCATCTCACCTAATGACAAGTTTACAAATCTAGATAACTGCGATTTGGTTCTTTTGAGACTAGTCGTGTCTATATTATGGTTCAACACCACATTAAAATCTCCCCCACAGATTAAGATTCCCTCGGATTCAGCAGCTATAATATCAAACAAAGATTTAAAAAAATATGTATCGCTTTCAGGAGGGGCATAAACATTTATCAATGTTATAGGTTCATTTTCTATTCTGCCCTTCACTATAATGTACCTTCCTTCCTTGTCCCTGATTTCCTTATCATAATCAAATTGGATTTTGTTTGATATTAACGTTGCAACTCCCCTTCTGTGACCTTCTTTATAGGAGCTGTAATATGAGTGTCTATAACCATATCTCTTTAATTTCTCATGTTCCAAATATGTTAAATGAGTCTCTTGGAGGAATATAATTTGCACATTTTCCTTTTTCAACTTTGTCATAACCTTTTCTCTCTTCTTTGGTATGTTAAGACCATTCACATTTAGCGACAGTATCTTAGTGTTAACCATTTATGTGTATTGGTAGGTTATTCTTCTGGTATGCTCCCTCGGAGCTCTAGGCTAAACAGTCGTTAACAAAACACACATAAACATAAAACAAAAAAGGCTTCCAACCCTGGGGTTCTAACATCCCCAATTCCCCTTTGGTGGGTGCAGGGGAAATCCTCTCGTAAGAGGGCCCCTCTCTAGACTTGAGACTATACCCAACTCGTGGGGTTACGTGCTGTCTAGGCATGTCCAACATTAACACTGGCCTACCTCTCTCCGTTGGTATCCGTTACAATACAAAAAAAAGCCTGTATATTTCTTCAATCCTCAATGAAAGTTATTCAAGCAAAACAGTCCTACGCTTTCCATTTTTGCAAAATGTCTCTCGCTCGGCGCGCTGAGTCGTGTCTTCCTTCCTTTCCCCTGACTCGTTGCCAGACCGGTTGTGCCCTCCTCTCCTCCGCAGGTGCGGCGGCTCTGCCTGGTACCTCCATCTCGAGTCCCCTCTCCCTCATGTCCCTGGCGGCGTCTATGGCGTCGTCATAGGTCTTCACTCCGGCATCCCAATAAATGCGTATTTTAGTGAGTGGTGTCTGGAAACGTATTACTTTGTCCTTCAATACCTTCTTGATGCCCAGATATGACTTTCTTTTCTGGACGACTGCGATTGCATAGTCGTGGTCAAAGAATATGCGTTTGCCCCCTACACTAATTTTCTTCTGCCATGCTTTCTTAAGAATGACTTCTTTCGTTTCGAATTGCAGGAAATTGACCACTGGGGGTAGCGGTCGGAGGCGGCTTTTGAGCGAGGGCTCTGTGCGCTCTTTGAATGTTGAGATTAATAACGTTCCCCTCCTGTAGCTCCAGCTCAGTGCTCAGGAGTTGCTCCACGTATTTGGTAACCAACTCCCCCTCTGTTTCCTCTGGCACCCCGAATATTCGGATATTATTCCTCCTTGATCTTCCTTCAAGGTCCACCATTTTTTCCTGCATCTGGTGCGTCTGATTCGACATTTCAATCATTGTTTATTTCGCCTCCGACTGCCACTCCTCTAGCTCTGCTATGCGCGCCTGGGCCTCGGTCATGTGTGTTTTCTGCGTCTGTAGTTCACCATTATTCTCTGTAAACTTTCGCTCTATTTCCTCCCGAAGATTAGCGATTTCCTCCTTTATTTCACTTTTTAGTTCGTCTTTAAAATGTGTTAGGTCTTGTCGCAGCTCCTGTTTGAGTTATTTTATATCTTTGGAGATAGTTGCCAGCCTGTGTCTCGGAATGGCCCGTCTCCGTCATTTTAGCTTCTTCGTCCTCGTGTCCGTTGTTTTCTTGCTTCGAGTTTTCTGTCACTCCTGGTTGATCTTTCGCTGTTTCTTGTTTTCTGTTATTTCTTCGGCTACTTCGTCTGATCCCTCTCCTCATTTCCTGGTTTTAGGTATCGAGTTGAGCATTTATGAGGGTTTATTGTGTCCAACTTGCGAGAGGTAGAAGATAGTGATGCTACTCACGTCGCCATCTTCCGGAAGTTGAGGAGGCTCTTAAAGAAGAAGTTACAGGTCTGTGAGAGCCAGAAATCTTGTTTGTTTGTAGGTGACCAAATACTTATTTTACCGAGGAATTTACCAATTAATTCATTACAAATCCTACAATGTGATTTCCTGGATTCTTTCCCCCCATTCTGTCTCTCATAGTTGAAGTGTAGCTAGGATGAAAATTACAGGCCTCTCTCATCTTTTTAAGTGGGAGAGCTTGCACAATTGATGGCTGACTAAATACTTTTTTGCCCCACTGTAGCTGCAGCAGATGTGCATGTGTTCCTGTGACTGCTACAACAGAGGCAATAGAGGGTGACTGAATAGAGGAATGGAAGATTGGGAGGATGGAATTTCCCTCCAACATTCTCAGTGTAAACAGTGCTACTCTCAGATGCACATTCCCAGTCTCTCCAAAGCAAAGTTAAAAATCTTCAAACTGTTAATTTGTGCATTTAAGTGAAAAGGGCATGAACTCGGAAACATTGTTCTTCGGGGGCATGTTATTTTTCAAATGTTTTGAAAGGATAAGTCAGTTTCAGTTGATTGTCATTATAAATTGACTGTATATATATTGGTAACCCAAAAAAAGTTATTTTGTGTCAGGTAACTCTCTAAAGACAACATGATTCTAAGATGTACAGAAGTAAAGTACAAATCAAGTACAATAAAGGAGAAATACAAACATACCATTTCAAGAAATACATTTTGTGGGTTTGCTCTGTGTTCAACTATCAATATGTCTGATATGTATTTCCTTTGAATCTCAAATAGCCTGTGTAGCTAATGCTGGTAAATCACTATATTACCTTGTATTACTGACCTTCCCTTTTACTTGGTTTGTCAGAGTGTTGATTTGCCATCAGTTCAAGCCTAAACTGGTTAGCTTCTCTACTTAAATAAAGCAAACACATTATAGAGTGGTGTAGTGATGATTTATTTTTGTAGACAAGAAAGGGAAAAAGCATCGCAAGGGAAACCTTTAAAAAGGAATGCGATTTTCCCATTGGATTTCAGAATTTCAGGTTTTTTGCAAACAGACGTTTATGATACCCGTTGGTGTCACCAACGATAAGTAAATGGCTGACTTTAGCCACTTGTTAGCAACTGCTGTTTTTAACACGCATAGAGGCTTCAGACATTCCCCAGTGGGGTATTTACTGAAGTATTTTAGGTCGTAGAACAATACGGGAAAATCTCTTTAACTTGTTTTAACCACAGATCTTATTTTAGGCATCTAACCAATAACTAATTTATTAAACAAAGGTGACTAAAATCAGGGAACTAGAAGCGATAAAACTCATTTCCAGGTTGTAGGACTCATTCCTGCACCACTCTATATACCAAACTAAGAACTTCAATGGTCTCTATAGCTGTTTTGTTCTGTTTTTAGTTCAATTTAAACTAAAGTATTGTAGTCCCATTGTGAGATGTCTATCATTTTGATCGCCACAGAGCTTTTGTTGCACCAAAGCTTAGTGAGCCTGAGGAAGCAGAGGAAGCTCTGTGTGAGGTAAAAGGCTCCATTTCCACCTCTTAATCAATAGATATGAGTGCTGATAGCTGTAGCGGATCATGCTTTTGTGGAATTATGACCAAGTGTGCCCTCCTCCCCTTCCCCTTTTCTATTTCTTGCCTCCTCTTTCTCTACTCTTGCCATTATTCTCTCTACCCATCTGTCTCCTCTGCAGGTTTTGGCTTTGTTACATTTGAAATTGAGGATGTGGTGGAGAAAGTCTGCGAGATCCATTTTCATGAAATCAATAATAAAATGGTGAGTGGCTCCCATTGCATTTCAGAATGTCTGACACAGATCTGGATTCATGTTTGATTTTATGAAGTGTAGCAGTGAAAGAAATTGTGTAAACTGACGCTAGACCAAAGGAAACTGGTCACACACACACACACACACACTGAGTGAGATACTGAGGGAAGAGGGAAGTGGAGGTCAGCTGTTCCTTGCAACTGATCACTAACCATGACATTGTGTGTATGATCCCGAAGCACGCAAAAGGGCAGAACAACCTGCCCTACCTCTGCCCCCACGGCCAATTTCCACAGTATGATGCTCTGCAAATTAGACTAGAATGGCTAGCTATGACTGAAGGTATTTCATTGTAACAGATACAAAAAAAATCCCACCCTCCAACTTAAAATGTCTAGCAAGTGGTTTTTAATTGTGTTTGTCTTTCAGCCAAGATGATTGTCTTGCTGGTTCCATGGCAAGTCAAATAATACTTCAAGTTGCACATTACAACAAACCTTAATTCCAGCAAAAATATTAAACGAAAACATGATCACACAATCACTCCACATTCATTTCCCCTTCTTTCTCACACAGATTGGGACCCAGTATTATTGATAATACAAATACAGACTAAAGCCCCAGGCCTCCTGTTAAGTAAGGAGCAACATGAGAGATGTGCTTAGATTTCTTCCAAAAAAATACATATTATAACATATATTTGCACAAATGCCATGCCATAATCAATTACATACAGATTCTCGGGGATGGAGGCCGGTATAAAGTCAGTGTACAACAACTGATTCTATGTTCCTGACACAACAATGCTGGAAAAAAAAAGGTTATTTGTTATTGTCTTATATAACAAAATGGTATGGTTCTGTTAGGTAATACAGTGTACAGCGCACCTCTCTTTATGTGCGCTTCGGATCGATGTGCTCTTCCTTTAGATAACTTAGTTCATGTTGAGGCTGACATGAGAATAAAGAAGTACAGAATACAAATACAAAAATGTTTTTGCCGGAGTTCCAGCGTTTAATTCTATAGACAATTTTTAACTTATGTTAAAATAATATGATTCCTTTACAAACCATCTTCTCAGCAACACACACCCCAAACACGCTTACAAGCGTCCTTGGGTTTTGTGAAAGGCGCTATATAAATTGAAATTATTATTATTATTATTACTTTCTTAAATCGTCTTACTTCTCCTTCATTTTAACATGACCCAATGCCGCTGCCAGAGTGAGCTCTTTTTCCCCGGTCTTATTTCTGTCACTGAGTCAGTATGAAGGTGAAATCAAACAAACAACCCAGAGTTGCAGACAGGAAAAATAAGCCCTGCACTTGCTAACTATTGATTTACACATGATAGGACATCACTTGCTTTTATTGTTTCGGGATCCCAGCAGTGCTGACCATGATTTCTTTATTTTAGTCGATATCCCCCCATGGACCGTCAGCCCCCATTCCTCTTTCCACACCACTCATCGACAGCCTGTTTTAAATTGGGCTACAGGGGGATTGCGTGCATTGTTTACACCAGCAGGGGAGGGCAGGAGAGTATGAAAAAGAAGAAGTAGAGGAAGAAAATGAAGAAGAAGAACAATAATACAGCTTTAAGTCCCAGCCCTCGCAGACATTAATACCAACTTCCAACAGAAGTAGCAATGTTTAATTTGCCTTTGTATTCAGTGTGGACTAATATAGGCTAGTGTAAGCCCCTATTTCCCAAATGCTTTGTGAACATTTAAGTATACTGGTCTACAGCAGTAAAAAACTGCAAACCGAGCAACATTGGAACCCGTTGTCTTGCATTTACAGATCATGTATTTTATCAGAAGGTTACCAAGACAACACTGTATCTTTTTGACAGCAATGGACACTAAACATGTATTGGATACTTCATACATGAGGTTATTCACTCATGCATTTAAGTTGGCAATAAACATTCATGGAAAATTGAGACCGAGAGAATCAGGGAGAAAAGACAAGTTCTGAAAGAGAGAAGGCTTATTGACTTCCACTCTGTTGAGTCTTCATCATTATGACAGGACCTCAATCTCAGGTACAATGGAGAGAAGAGTGGCAGCGACAGAAGCAAAGAGGTAATCTAGTGGAACACAACTCATTGAAGTTGGAGAATCTCTTTCTTTTGACCTTAAAAGTGTCGATTAGTCTGTCCATAAACCTTGGAAACTTGCAGTCCGATTGACAGAAGTTAGCTGTGGATTTAATAGAAGATGATTGGCAAAGATAATAGATTTCCTGTAATCAAGGAACGCCATTCATTCAACAGGTCACAACAACTGACACTGATGGCTATGAAAGACATTTTTGAATTAAGTGTTCACATTTGTGACAATAGGACATTACTAATATGCATTGTTGGGAGTAACGCGTTACACGCGTTACTGTAACGCCGTTATTTTTGGTAGTAACTAGTACTCTAACGCATTACTTTTTAAATTCAGTAACTCAGTTACCGTTACTACATGGTGCGTTACTCCGTTAGTTTTTTTATATAGTCAACAGCCAGGCGAACAGATATGAGAACTGTACTTAAGTACAGTACTTGACTAAATGTACTTAGATACTTCCTGTGTCACATGCGGAGACGGGCTGTGGGCGTGTTTGTGTTGTTTACTAACAAGACTATCATGGCGGCGGCGGAGCTCAAGTCTAGTTTCTACACCTGGAGATATTCTCACTATTTCACTTTTGTCGAGCACAAAGAAAATAAATGTTCTGTTAAATGTAAGTTGTGTCCTGGCGGATCAAAGATCTTATCTACTGCCCAAACCAGTAATTCAAATCTCTTAAAACATCTGCAAAAACAATATGCTGGGACGAAGCTAGTAACTAAGACCGGCACAGATCCAGACTCAGCCGACGCCACTCCACCTCCACCTAAGCAACAGCGGCTGGATTTTAACCAAGGGACTGCTGGCCAGGGAAAAGTCGATAAAGCCATTGCACGGTATGTTGTAGAACCAAGCGGCAAACTCTGGGGAAGAGCCGGGACGCCAATACGGAAGTGCCACACACTGCAGTTCATATATTGGCCGATAGGGACTGACTGCAGAAAGGAGCAATTTCCATAGACCCCCATGTTAAAATGCCCAACTTTACAGCAGAAAAAAACATGTTTCTACCCATGGATGCAATAAATATTATTATGAATATAGTTAGGTTCAACCTTCATGATTATGGATCTGTGAGTGAATTGTTTTCTAACACGACCCTTTTATTTATATTAGGTCTTAACGTGTTTGCATAAATTAGGGCGTGGTCACATTGAGTGACGGCTCTGTCAAGTGACTGCTGCTGCTAGCTTCTTGTCTCTCTGCTACCTGCTCCGTGAAGCTAGCTACAGGGACTCTGCCTGCTCAGTTCATCCAGGGAACACAACTTGAAGCCGGCCGTGGTTGTTTGTTCTTCATGCTTATATATATTGGACTATTGTGACTCGCTCTGCGGTTAAAACAGACGGTGCATGAATGCGGTTTTGCGGTAAGTGAAATTCGAGTACTTATTTATGTGTTAATGATTTTAATCGGCTAACGATGCTAATCGTAGCCTACAAGTTAAAATCATAGACTGTATATAAAGGTTAGAACGAAATAGACAAGTGTTAAGCGTTAAGTGGGATAATACTGTAGAACAAACGGCTTCTGCTTGAGGTTGATAAAATAAGGTCATCCTTGTAACTTAGAGAGATATTTTATTATGTAGGTAGAACTGTATGCATCTAAGGTTAATTTAAATTGGCTATGCTCAAGTATGTAGACAAGCTAATGTCGAAGTAGTGTATGTGAAATCAACCTCACAATAAGATGTGTGTATATTACAATTAATGTCATATTTCAAGATGATTACTTAGATATTACAATATGGTTGGTTGAGCTGGAGTTCATTATTGAGCTTACACGTTAACGTCACAGTCATCTGAAGAACGAACCCAAACCTTGTTGTTTTTATTAATTGCATTACCAAATGGGTATCAAATAAACAGTAAGCATTGGTAACACAACTTCCAAAGTTACAGTAAAATAAAAAGGACCCTGACTCGGACAATACACAATCCAACATGTTCAACAGAAGAGAATCAGTTATATTGTTTGTACACATGGTACTTTACATATACATATATATCTGTTTGTTTAAGGTGTCCAGGTGATGCAGACAGGCTGGACCAGAGAGTGAGAGACAGAACTGGACTCCTCACAGCAGTGAACTTCAGCACAGGTACAAAGACTCTTTTTTTCATACTGTACAAAGAATCAAGAAAGATATTGGTTTAAATGAATGAAGTATTGACTTGAATACACTGATATACATTCCATTAAACAATACTAAATACTAGATCACCTACACATCAGTTAAGTTGAGGGTTTTATCCATGCAAAAAGTTACATTTAGATGTTATTGTTAACAAGCAATATGACTTTGTCAGCTTTCTAATTTAATGTATTGAAGGCAAAGATATTTAACACATAGTGAGAACTGCTACTATTTATCTCTCAATATTGTCTGAAAAAACGTGGTAAAAGTTATTCTTTCAGTGAGACAACAGAGCAAGCTTCTACAGTTTACTACGTTTTGATAACAGTTCAATATTATTTTGATAACATATATTTCAATGTTGATGAACTTCATACTGTTCATTCATAATCTGATTGTCTTTGTAGCTCATTGTTGAAATAAAAAAAAAACATTACAATTACAAAATAATTATATCTACAGCCCCTAAACACACAAACACACCACTTTCATAAATAACACACTTGTTCTGCAATAATATGTTTTATGTTTCCTGTCATTTTTGTTAGGAAAGGACATGCCTGAAAGACAGGACATTTTCTCCTTCTCTGAGGGTCAAGAAGAACATCCAAGAGGAACATTAAAAGCTGATGTTATGAGATTTTAAGACCAGTACAGGGCATTCACTAAGAAACTACTTTTATTGTAAAAACAGTCAACTGATCGAATGCAGCTATTTCCACATCTACACTCCATCAGCTGATTATTTATATTTGCCTCACTTTATGAGCTTCACAACATGTACCTTGTTTTGCAACGTCACAAATAAATGGGGCCAATCTTCAGTCAGATGTGAATGTGTAATCTAACATTTTCAGTAAGAATAATGGACAAAAGGAGTGCAAATACAAATACAATTTATTGAAATGTGAACCAAAAGTTAATCAAATTTTTTAAATAAAAAGCACATATGGACAGAAGGTGTAAACCTATTAAATGTATTAAACACATTTAGTCAAATAAAGTGACCGACTAGGCCTGTGCAGTTGGTATCAGCTATGCCCAGCATGGGCTCCTCCATCAGGCCTGGTCCTCCTCGCAGAGGAAAGACCCTCAGTCCTCTCCAAACCAACAGACAGGACGTCCATCACACGCAGGTTTCTCCCTGAAGTCTCTCCTGCTCTCTGGACACCATGCTGTCTCAATCCGTCCACACTGAATATGAGATTGGGAAAATGAAAATAATAAATGCTTTAGACAATAAGAAACATAAAGTTGACTGTTGAGTTGCTCAGTTTTTTTAGATTGTCAATACTATTACTGTATAACTAATATCTCAGGTTAAGAGGCACATTCAAATAAAGATTGGTCTTTAAATACATTTTGTCTTTTGAATTGTTTGTCTAAAGTCAAGGATCTAGAACTGGTACTTAGTTTTAATGATATAGTCTGGTTATTATGCTGTTTGGAGGAGGCCTCACAGGTAAGAGCGCTAACTAGCTACCATCACATGTACCTTAGCTTGACTTAAATGTATTAAACGTATAGTTAAGTGATATCAAAATATAAATAACTAATGTCATGCAAACATATTAATATTTGCTTGATTCCAGTGTTGAATTTAGCACAATTGCATACAAATGTTAAGGGGTTTTAAGATTCTGAAGTATTATGCTAAAAGCTCAATAACTTAGATTATTATTTATAGTTTTGCTGAATAGTTTCATGTCCGCTTACCTTAGAAACGTAAAATGCGACGGCAGCGTGCAGATGGGGAGCATGTTAGCTTAGCTTGGTAGCTTCAGCTAGCTCTGGAACTTCCAGCTCGGTGGCAGCAGGTCCTGCCTCAGCTCCGCCTCTTTGCCCTTATTTGGAGCAGGCTGGAGAAGGCGGGAGTTGAACTCTGGCGTCACTGTCGAGCCGTTAGTGGCCGACTCCGCCTACTAAGGGCTTCACGGCAACTCTGCAGAATCCTATGGGTGACGTCACGGACCCTACGTCCATTTATATATACAGTCTATGTGTAGAACACATGCAGGCTATTGCTACAGTGGAGTCACCCGCTTTCAGGGAGCTAGTTAGCATGATAGCATGTCCGGGCGGCACACGGTATATGGAACGGAAAACCTTTTCCAACTACCTGGAGAAAGAATATACAAAAATGGAAAGCCAGTTAATATTGATGCAATCCAGATTGCATATAATGCATGTCAAGTTGATCAACAGATTGTATTATTCTCCAATGCAATAACAGTACTGAAATGAAGGCTATAAGGGCATTAATGGGAGCCCTTTTTTTAAATAACTAAAACGTTACTTTTCACAGTAACGCATTTTTAAAAAAAAAGTAATCAGTAAAGTAACTGAGTTACTTTTGAAATGAAGTAACTAGTAATGGTAACTAGTTACTGGTTTTCAGTAACTAGCACAACACTGCTAATATGGGACGATGGTGTGGGAGGTATCACTGCTTGGTCCCTTTTCTGGGGTGTTTGCTTGCTATCGGCTTGGGAACAGTTAGCTGTCCATTACCGTAAAGGATAAGTGGTGAGAGATGATGGATGGTTAGCTGGGTGGAAGGAAGGATGGTAAATAAGAAGTGTACCATTTACAATTTTATTCTATTCTTTTTTTAAAAACCTTTTTTCCTGGGATATTCAATGTCCGATTCAGGTCAAATCTGAAATTGTTTCTAAACACAGCCTTAGGTTTCCCGCTTAATTGCCAATTACCACACTTGCTTACTACTGGCCATCCGGCATAATGGGGGAAATACAGTTTGCCACCGAATTGTTGAATTTTTACCAGCTGTCTATCAGTTCGATATTTTTTATTCATTCAGATTAAGCTTGCTGGTTATTTAGACGTATTTCTATTTCATTTCATTTCAAACCTTTATTTAGACAGATAAATCCCATTGAGATCATTGATCTCTTTTTCAAGGGAGACCTGCTCAAGTAGTTCCACATGAAACATAAATAGAACAACAAAAGGACATCATACAGCATCATTCACATAATTATCCACATAAACAGGTACCAATAGCTTCCGATTGAGTAGCATCCAACCGAGCTTTAAAAACATTTAGTGGCACCAGATTGTTCAGTTTCCATTTAATTTGCAGACTATTCCAAGACAGAGGAGCTGCGCATCTAAAAGCTGTCTTCCCTAAGACAGTCCTAGCAGTTGGCACATTTAATAAAACCACAGCATTCGATCTCAGGCAGTAGCCACTTACAATTTTCCGTGAGATCAGGGAGCAGATATAAGATGGAAGTTTCCCTAACAAGGCTTTGTATATAAAAATGTACCAGTGACTGAGCCTCCGTACAGTTAGTGAAAGCAAACCAGCCCTTGCATACAGGGTACAGTGATGGGTTAATGCTTTACAGTTTGTCACAAATCTCAGTGCACTGTGATACGCAGCATCTAACTTGACCAGGCAATTGGCAGGTGCATTCATATACATCAAATCACAAAACCTAGCCTAACCCTCAGCTTTTTAAGCAGGTTATTGACATGAAGTTTAAAAGTGAGACAATCATCAAGCCAGATACCAAGGTATTTGTAACAGGTAACCACTTCAAGTTTTATTCCTTGCGTAGTTACAATATCTAAAACAGGCTCTGGTGTCTTTTTAGCTTTAGAAAAGAGCATTACCTTGGTTTTCTCAACATTTAAAAGAAGCTTTAGTTCAGAGAGCTGAGTCTGAATAATGTTAAAAACATCCTGTAATTTAACACCAGCCTCCTTAATGGAGGGACCTGCACAGTACATCACGATATCATCCACATAAAAATGTAAACTAGCTTCATCCACATTTTCACCTAAACTGTTGATATATATGGAGAATAAAAGTGGACCTAAAACAGAACCTTGGGGAACACCATTAGCAATGTTTAACCACTCAGAAGACAGCCCATCAAAGTGAACACATTGGGACCTTTCAGAGAGGTAGTTCACAAACCACCCAACTGCATGGCTGGACATGCCTATACTGGCTAGCCTCTGCTTTAAAATGCGATGATCGACGGTGTCAAACGCTTTTGAAAGGTCAATAAATAGAGCTGCAGAACTCTGCTTATTATCTAAAATACTCACCACATCATTCACCACTTTCATTGTGGCAGTGATGGTGCTATATTGTTTTCTGAAGCCTGACTGATGTTGAGACAGGATGTCATTTGTACATAAAAACTCCTTTACCTGTTCACTCACTAAGCGTTCGAGCACCTTCGCCAGAACTGACAACTTAGAGATTGGCCTATAGTTATTTAATAAGGTGGCCTCCCCTCCTTTTAGCAAAGGCAGGACATACGCTGACTTCCACAATTTTGGAATTGTGTTAGTGCTGAGGGAGAGGTTAAAAAGAGTAGTGAGAGGTGGAGCATTACAATCTGCAGCTATCTTTAAAAAGAAAGGTTCTACGTTGTCCGGGCCAGCCGGTTTCTTAGGATCTAACTTGGTTAAAGCTTCACGAACAACATCAACAGTAAAAGGGGTAAAACTAAAAGGGTTTTCCAACACACGTTTTTCAGAGTCACATACTGTAGTGTTCACAGAAGCAGAGTTAGTGACAGAATCAAATAGAGAACCACAGGACACAAATGCTCATTAAAGCAATTTAGCATAGTAGCCTTGTCCGATATAGTGCCAGATGCTGTGGTAATGCACGGAGGTAGCTCATTACGGATATCGCCGGTGGATAACGATTTAATGGCTTTCCAAAATGTTCCAGGATTATTCAGATTCTTTGTGGTTACTGACAGATAGTACTTTGATTTAGCACTTTTGATTTGCGATGTGAAGCTATTCCTTAGCTGCCTAAAATGCAGCCATTCTACCTCTGAGCCTGATTTCCTAGCCTTTGCCCAGGCCTTGTTTCTCTCATGAAGGAGACTGGACAGATTAGCAGAAAACCAAGGATTGTCTCGTCCCTTTACTCTAAATGTACGCAGGGGTGCATGTCTATCAATGATTTCCATAAAACCAAGATAAAAATAAGACCATGCGGTTTCTACATCAGCACACAGATCGATTTTACCCCAATCAAAATCAAACAGATCATGCACAAAACCCTGCTCCACAAAATGTTTTGTGTCTCTCTTAATGATAATGCGAGGTTTAACCTTTTGGACCTTAGTGTCCCTAATTGTGGCTACAACACAGTGATCACTCAGATCATTTGCAAATACTCCCACAGATGAATATTTATGGGGAACATTAGTTAAAATGAGATCAATTAGGGAGGATTTATTAGGGGACTTAATGTTAGGGCGAGTAGGACTGTCCACAATCTGAGTAACATTTAAAGAGATACAAAGGTTTTTAAAATCCTCTGACACTGCAGTTAACCAGTCCCAGTTAAAATCTCCAAGTAGCACTATTTCCTTGTAGTCTAGTTGTGATAAAAGATTTGCTAATGAAGACAAGGAGTCTTTGACAGCCCACCACCATGACCTGTTGACCCTTTGCCACTTCTATATTTATGGCTAAAAATTCAAATTGCTTACTGATCGATTTGGAAACTAATGTGGTTACACTGAACTTATTCTTAACATAAATGGCAACGCCACCACCTTTATTAGGCCGGTCGGTACGATACACATTACAATTTAAGGCAATGTCAGAGGCCAAAATAGATTTGTTTAGCCATGTTTCTGATAAAACAATGACGTCAGCGTCAGTTGAGCTCGCCCAGATACGGACAAAATCTAGTTTACCTAACAGACTGCGCACATTCAAGTGGATGAAACCCAACCCAGACCTAGCTTTAAAATCAGCAGGAGTAGCGATCTGACTAGTACTACTGGGCGGACCAGGGTTAGGTTGTACATTTCCTGACATTAATAACAACAACAAAACCAGGCATCTTTTCCTCTTAAACGACACACATACATTGTCATCTAATTTAGAAACACGGGAAAAGTCTGCGAGAGTGTGATATGAGCTTAAGAAGCAGTCCTGAAGAACCATCATCGCAGGAAAACAAAAAAGACAAACATATTTTGTCGAGCAGTTTGTCTGTGACAAGTCAACCGGTAATTGTTTGAGCAACACATCCGAACCTTTGCAGGGGATGCCCACTGCGGGTGGCAGAACAGACTTGAATCCAGTAGACTTCTCAGAATGACTAGAGATCTTCTCATAGTCCAAAACAGTTAACAGGCACAGCAGAATCCCGATATGGGCCATTTTCCCAGACCAGCACACAGTATCCGCGATGTTCCTGGAGCAAAATCAGCACAGCAGCAAAGGACAGGCGAAAACAGCAGCGTGGAAGCGCTCCGGTCCCTCCGTGGTATCCCCGGGGTGAAAGCAGGCCTCTGCAACAGCAGAACCAGGACAGGTGGAAAGCAGGCCCCAGCGGTGGTAAAATCCTCCTCCGTACAGCAGCACACGCCCGGTGGAAGCAGGCCAAGCCCG
Source organism: Gymnodraco acuticeps (assembly GCF_902827175.1). NCBI lineage: Eukaryota > Metazoa > Chordata > Actinopteri > Perciformes > Bathydraconidae > Gymnodraco > Gymnodraco acuticeps. The sequence continues at coordinate 563,967 of NW_022989899.1, forward strand.
AAGCGTGGATCCACTCCGTCTCTCCGCGATGACTCCGGGGTAAAAAACCTCTCCAGTACAGCCGTATTCTACAGGTGGGAGCAGGCCTCCGTAGATCGCAGATCGCAGAATCGCAGGCAGCAACAGGTGGAGCCGCTCTGTCTCTTCGCGACGAGCAGGCCTCCGTAAATCGCAGATCGCATGCAGCAACAGGTGGAGCCGCTCCGTCTCTTCGCGACGTCTCCGGAGGAAAAACACCTCAGTACAGCCGTACTCGACAGGTGGGAGTAGGCCTCGGCACATCGCAGACAACTAAAACTACTACTTGTATAAGCAGGCATGGCTAAAAGTTTGTAAGCAGGAGAGCTAGATGCTAACAGATGCCAGATGCTAACAGGTAGTGCGAGCCTGTAGAAATTGCGACTGCCTCCAATGACAGCGTAGGATCGGTTGGGAGTGGCTCTTTGTTTTCATCTAAAGTAACAGGCAGAGAATCAGCGATGGTTTGACAAACTCTGAAAATTAGTTTTTGCTTACTAAATTAACTACATTTCTGTACAATCACTGTTCTGCCCTTCTCTTGAACCTGGACTAATTATAATGGGGTATCATTCATAATAAAATATAAAGCTTTTTCTAAATGTTTTATTGTAAGATACAGTTTTACATACAAATATGACACTTTTTAGATTAGTGAAGCAATCTGTACTTAAGCTGTGTGTAGGTAAAGCCATGACTGGAATCTGTAAGAATATACCTCCTTTTGCGGTTATCATATAAGGATAGGTAATATAAAATAACATTTTTTTTCAATTTTTTATTTAGGGTAAAATGACATATTTCATATTTAATGAAGCATATATCATGTATGTTGTTTTGTTATTATAACTGTTTGAATCGGCTGGATAATGGGACTAATTTATATTGCTATACCTTATTTTTAAATTGTTTTTTAATGATCTAATATTGTTTTTATTGTCATTATTGATGGCATAAGAAAGTGTGACCAGTGGTCACAATTACACCTCACTAACTCTTGACTGACAGCCCTATATGCAGCCTTTAAAAGCTGCAATTTACATAAAACCTCACATGAAGATAATCAATCAATTTGCTGCCACTGTTCTGGTTTAAGGTCACAGCTGGAGCAAGAAATCCCAGATGTCCTTCTCCACAGACACATCTTAGTCTAAGGGTGTTTCGTTGACTCGATTGGACATACAGCTTTATCCCTCCATGTGGGTGGGTTCTGCCCCAGGGAGGTGTCCAATAATAACCCTGATCAAATGCCCAAACACCCCTACTGACTCCTTTTAATACAAAGCAACATGGTTTTTCCTCGATTGAAGGACGAGTGTTTTTCTTCCATTTGGAGCGTTATCAAAGCCACCCATCAAAAACAAGACAGACGGAACTATGAGGGGAGAGATTGAGAGAATAGTTTCCTGCACGTAATTGTGTAAGTCAAATGGCATCAACAGCATTGGGTGGCTGGTGTAGTAAAGCTAACTGGGCTTTATGGCTTCATAATTGGACGTAATGACACAGATAAATAAAGGAAGCCAGCACTCTGCTTTACCCCACGCTCTATAGCAAAGACACCTATATTATAAAGAGCCGCACAACATATTTTCTGCCCACCCCCTCTGAGAGTAGGAACATATTATTATTATTATTTGATACTGCTCCGTTGATATTAACTTACTAAAGTCATGGTTGGTTTATGGTAAATACAGTCGCATCATTCTAAACTTTCCCCATGTGTCATGGTGTGATTGAAATGTGTAACTGCCTAGCTGTGTGCCTGCTGTTCCCCTTTGCTTTCGTCACCTGGAGGGTTACTAATTGCACCCTGCCAAGTGGCACAGACCCATGCTGCACTCTCCATCTCCCCTCAGGGCCAAGAGTGGGTGGCCCTGCCAATCTCAAGCCCACAACGGGAGACATTAACTGTTGGCTGGCAGAGCATTTCTCTATCTGCAGACTTTTGTACTGCAAGATCACAACTTAAATCCCACCTCAGCTCCAATGACCTCTTTGAGCCATTTCAATCCGGTTTCCGATCAAAACACAGCACAGAAACAGCTCTTCTGAAAATCACAAGCGACCTCCTCCTCTCCTCTGACTCCGGCAACCTGAACATCCTCATCCTCCTCGACCTCACCACAGCATTCAACACCATCAACCACGCCATCCTGCTGTCCCTCCTCGAATCATCACTCAACATCACCGACACTGCACTCTCCTGGCTGAAATCCTACCTCACCGACAGACATCAGTTTATCAACATCAACAACTGCACCTCCTCCACTGCTCCTCTGTCCCAAGGCGTCCCCCAGGGTTCGGTGCTTGGCCCCCTCCTCTTCATCCTCTACATGCTCCCCTTTGGCAAAATAATTTGTTGCCACAACCTTCAATTTCACTGCTACGCCGATTACATCCAACTTTATATCTCAACAAAAACCATCACCCCCACACACACTCCACTCTCACCAACTTTCTCTCAGAAATAAAAGCATTGATGCAAAAGCCAAAGCCATCCAGAATTTCAACTTCACCATTGACAGCCACACTCTATCTCCCCCCCTCACATCCACAACCTCGGAGTCATCTTCGACAGTCAGCTCAAATTCAACCACCACATCAATCACATCACCAGGACCGCCTTTTTCCACCTCAAAAACATTGCCCGTCTCCACCCATCACTCTCCTCCTCTGCTGCTGAAACCCTGATTCATGCATTCATCACATCACGACTCAACTACTGCAATAGCATCCTCTACGGCAGTGGTTCCCAAACTTTTTGTGCCCAAGGCACACCAAAGGACAAGTAAAAATCTCAAGGCACACCTATTGTGCAAAATAGCCCTTATAACACGTGTTATCACTCATATCATGTAAAATATCTGTAAATGTGCATAATTATTTACTAATGCCAAATAAAATGTGACAAAGACAACTATATTACTCATGAAATATTTATTAACGAAATATTTCAGAAATGTATTTGAAACTTTACCAAATTAGGCTTCATCAAAGCAGCAACACACTTATTTAAACCAGACAGGTCACACAATTAAAAATGAGGCAAAGGAAACTCAGCAGAAATTCAGCACAGAGAACTGTCAATGCAAGGAAGCTGCATTGTCCATGGTCCTGAACTACAAATTATAAATGTAACATTTCAGCAATCAGCATTGAAACATGTGCTATTGTAAATATTTTTGCCGACTTACAAATTAGTGAGATACATGTGCCTGTCGGGGCGCGCAGAATATTTTAATCCTTGGTGGCACTGAGGAGAGGGCCACTCGCTTGTCCTGTTCAACAGAGAGCCGTGACCTCCTGTTCTTCATGTAAACCAGAGTAGAGAACGCCAACTCCAGAGATGGGGTCGTTATATATTACATATTACTTTTTAAAAAAAAGTAATATATTACACTACTTCGTTACTATCTACATAAAGTAACTCGTTACTTTACTCGCCGAGCACGTACAAACTGCGCATGCGTGAGTGGCAATAACTTTCCTTACCAGCAGGCGGCGGTAGTGTGTATTTGTCATTAAAAACAGGCAACAACCGGAAGACAGAGAAGAAGAACAGACTCCGTGATATAAACAAAAAAGCATGTGTTCTTTGCAGGTGTTTGTTGAGGTTTGACGTGGTGTTTCCAGCAGTGGATAACAGCTTCTGGCCTGGACACAGTTTGCACCTCACCGTCACATTCCTGTCTATTCTTCGGACGAACTCAAAATAATGGGCATACCTCCACCCCTCGAAAGTTATCGCCGACTCAGCATGAAATGCAGCACTGCACGTTGAGATGTGGACGCGCAAATCGCGCAGATTACGTACATATAAACCTACAAAGTACTGATATAGTCAATTTAAAAATAATTATTTTTGTGTAGTTGTATATTGCAAAATCCCACGACACACCCGGACTTGCCTCACGGCACACCAGTGTGCCGCGGCACACCGTTTGGGAACCACTGCTCTACGGCATACCATCCAACCTCCTCAATAAACTCCAACATATCCAGAACTCTGCTGCCCGCCTCCTCACCCGCTCCCGAGACCACATCACTCCCGTCCTCCAGAACCTCCACTGGCTCCCCGTCCGTCAAAGAATCAACTTCAAAGTCCTCCTCATTACTCACAAAGCCCTCAACAATCAGGCCCCCCCCCTACATCACAGACCTGCTGCACCACCACAACCCTTCCCGCTGCCTCCGCTCATCAGAAGCCAACCTCCTATCCATCCCCACCCACATCAAGCACCGGACCTGGGGGGACAGAGCCTTCTCCGTCGCTGCCCCCTCCCTCTGGAACTCACTCCCCCAACCCATCAGAGACTGCACCGACCTCACACACCTTAAAAAAACTCACAAAAACTCACCTCTTCAATCTGTGTGATTGTTTTTGTATTATTTACTTTAACTTTAACTATATATATTTATTTGTTGTTCCTTTCTTTTCTTTTCACTATATCTGTAAAGCGTCTTTGAGCACCTGTAAAAGCGCTAACAAAATAAATCTATTATTATTATTATTATTATTATAAGATCTAAACAGCTTCTCATAGCAATGACTCATTAAATCAAGGCACACACTGCTCCATTCATTCAAGTGTCAACACTGGATCTCACAAATATAAGGTCACATATACAGATGGAAAAAAAATAAGACAATGACAAAATACCAAAGCGGACCAAACTGAATAATAAAATATGAGTTTGTGTAGTATGGTGTGGGTGTGCTCGGTGTTTTTGTCTTATGGGAGTAGTGGGTGTGTGAGACTGAAGCATTGACAGAGGCTATCTGGTATTGCAAGAAACCTGGAAATGTTAACATGTAAAAAACTGACTAGAGAACAGAAACACTGACTAGAAACACTGACTAGAGAACAGAAACACTGACTAGAAACACTGACTAGAGAACAGAAACACTGACTAGAAACACTGACTAGAGAACAGAAACACTGACTAGAGAACAGAAACACTGACTAGAGAACAGAAACACTGACTAGAAACACTGACTAGAAACAATGACTAGAGAACAGAAACACTGACTAGAAACAATGACTAGAGAACAGAAACACTGACTAGAAACCATGACTAGAGAACAGAAACACTGACTAGAAACAATGACTAGAGAACAGAAACACTGACTAGAGAACAGAAACACTGACTAGAGAACAGAAACACTGACTAGAAACACTGACTAGAAACAATGACTAGAGAACAGAAACACTGACTAGAAACAATGACTAGAGAACAGAAACACTGACTAGAAACAATGACTAGAGAACAGAAACACTGACTAGAAACAATGACTAGAGAACAGAAACACTGACTAGAAACCATGACTAGAGAACAGAAACACTGACTAGAAACAATGACTAGAGAACAGAAACACTGACTAGAGAACAGAAACACTGACTAGAGAACATAAACACTGACTAGAGAACAGAAACACTGACTAGAGACCACTTGATATCAGTAAGAACCCTAACTACCTCGGTGTAATGGCACAACTGCACTCGTTCACTTTAGCTGTGGCGAAAACGAAGGAAATGCATTTTCCTGAAGCATAGCATAACCATAGGAGCAGATGTGTAGCCCACATTATTCAGTGGGGAATAACAGTGGCATACATTTGCGTATGTGTGTATATCTATGTGTATGTGTGTATATACACAGTATATCTAATCTTGGATACACATACCATGCCATACACCTTTTATTTGTTAAAATAAGGAGACATACTGCCTTTTGAAATGGTCCATTTTAATGATGAACCATCATCATCAGCATTGAGGCACCTTTACATTACATGTCATTTAGCTTTTTAAACATAGCGACATACAGACGTTGCTATACCTTAGAGGCTTAGACATCCCTATGGGAAATGGGGTCAAATCGCTGACCCTTTGATTGCTAGATGCCAATTTCCCTGAGCCCCCTCAGCTTCAGTGTGTGGTCACACCAGGCTGCTGTGACCCCCGCCAGCGTCCACTTCCCGTAGCACATCCTGTATCCACTTGGTGGTTAATAACTGCAACGTCCCTTCCATTCACTGCTAGCACAGTTAAACAAGAACTTTGAAGGGTAAAGGGGCCTTCGGCACGTTGTGTTTTTCTGTCTCAGGCATATCGATTGAGGCATAATGATGATATCGGCAAAGCCATTGAAACAAAGGCTCTCTGACCTTAAGCGAATGGCCTTGGCGCAATCCAGGACAAATTAGCATTTCCGATATCCCCCAGATAAAGGCAGTAACAGTGATGTAGGAGGGAACAGTGCAGAAGGTGTCTGTGTGTGAGTGTGTGTGGTCCTCCTTTAAATTAAGAAGTGAGCTAATGAGAGGGAGATGAGACGAGACGAGAAATAAATGCCCATTGTACTTAATGATGCACTTGTACTCAACCTCTTCTTCCTACAGAGGTTGAACACACTTCATTTACTTTGGACAGTGTCTGACAAATGAGTTTAAATAAATGTAACATCAATGTACAGCCATTCTGAAGGTCAAAATGTAAGTTTGCCTTATGTAAGGCACAAATGATGTTGAATTTGTTGAATCTTTACATCACCCTTAACTTCTGAACTGAAAGACCTAAAGAGTCAGTAAGATCATGTTGGCTCTAAACAAATCCTGAACTTGGACATTAAATGTAAATGAAAAGATTTAAAGAAAAATGGTCTGAGTCTAATTTAATGTGAATACAATTAAGGGCAACATTTGCTGTCTATCTGGCTGCAATATTTGCCAACTGGAGGGTCTAAAAAACTTCTAATGAAGCCGGTCATTCCAAAACAGTTTAGCATCAAGCCCATTTGGTATAAAAAGCAAAACATTATCAGAAATGGTTGAGACCTGAACGGTGTAAGTAAAGTGTCAAGTATTGTTTGACTTGTTTTCTCGTTATCTGTTTCACAGGTAGAATGCAAAAAGGCCCAGCCTAAAGAAGTGATGTGTCCCCCGGGGACACGAGGTCGGGCGAGGGGCCTTCCGTACACTGTGGATGCCTTCATGCTGGGCATGGGCATGCTGAGTAAGTTGAATGCTTATATTTTGGAATGTGCATAATATTTATCTAACACAAATGAATTTATTTCATCAACTGTGGAAACGTATGTCACTTGCTAATAATGATTTCACATTTAAATGTATCCGTGTTTTGTGTCGGGGGTACCCTCCTCAGGCAAACAGTTTAAGTTGCAGTGGAGACCAGGCTGTGAGAACAAGGATTAATTACCCACATTTTATATTTTACAGATAGTACTGTATTAATAATGGCTTAAATATGTGTAAAATCCATTCTCAGAAAAGGAAGGAAACATGTCTAATTTTTATAAATGTTGTCTTTAGTGCAGCTCTCCTTTGATCTTTAGTGGGATAGACTAAGATACAAGTGATGGAAAGGACTATGCAATTATAGAAGTTTGTATGTGTACTTTTTATCATGAAGTCCTTTATTGCCTTCTCCCCAGGTTATCCTAACATTGTAGCAACATACGGCAGAGGTTACACTGGATTTGCCCCAAGCTACAGCTACCAGTTCCCAGGTAAGTTCTCTTTTAAACTGGTGATTAATCTTGACACACACACACACACACACACACACACACACACACACACACACACACACACACACACACACACACACACACACACACACACACACACGCACACACACACACTTAGTGCTGCGTACCGTACTCGAATGACGAGATGATAAGTGTAATGGTCCAACGAGATGATGCTAAACAAACTGCAGACAGAACAGGTTCTCTATGTGACAAACAACATTACTGTAAACTAAGAAATGCGGTAACCAAATTGAATAAATGTAGAAAGACGGAATACTACATGCAAGAAATCAGTGATTCTACGAATGATGGAAAGAAATTATGGAAAATATTGAATAACATAATGGGGAGGAACTCAAACATGCATCCTTCTTTTATAGAAACCGAGGGTAAATTCATTACCAAGCCAGCAGATATTGCAAATCATTTTAATGATTATTTTACAAATAAAGTAGATAAGCTGAGGAATGCCATGGGTGCAGTCAAGGACACAGTGTCACATCACATCATTAAAGATTGTATCATGAGGGAAAAGCAGTGCATGTTTGAATTCCACAATGTTACAGAAGAATATGTTGAAAATATGCTTTTACATCTGTCCGATGATAAATCTCCTGGGATTGACAGCTTGGATGGTAAACTGCTCAAAATGACGGCCAAATACATTTGAGTCACATTTTTAATAAAAGTTTAGAGCAAGGCGTGTGCCCCGAGATCTGGAAGGAAGCCAAGGTTCATCCCATTACCCAAGGATAAAAGAAAAACCTTTGCTGGTTCCAATAGTCGACCTATAAGTCTCCTCCCAGTGTTAAGTAAATTAATAGAAAAAATAGTATACACCCAAATTCAATACTACTTTTCAAGTAACAATCTGACAACGAACTACCAACATGCCTATAGAGATGGTCACTCTACAAGTACAGCACTTGCACAAATGACCGACGACTGGTTAAAGAGCATGGATGATAGGAGGCTTGTGGGAGCTGTGATGTTAGACTTTAGCGCAGCTTTCGATGTAATCGATCATAGTCTGCTGCTGAACAAACTCAAATGCTATGGCTTTGGTTCTGTTGCTATGTGTTGGATGGAGAGCTACCTGACTAGGAGAAGGCAGCGAGTGTTTTTCAATGGGAGCTTTTCTGAAAGTAAGGTGTTGAAGTGTGGGGTCCCACAGGGGAGTTCGCTTGGGCCTTTGTTGTACTCTATATTCACAAATGACCTTCCTTACGTATTAAATAAGTCCAGTGTAATAATGTATGCTGATGATTCCACGATGTACAGTACAGCATCAACATGCAGTGAGTTAAACTATCTACTTAAAATAGAGATTAAAGCCATAGCAGACTGGGTCAACAATAACAAACTGGTACTCAACATTGCAAAAACAAAAGCAATGGTGTTCGGATCCAGACATATGTTAAGCAGCAATCCTCAATTAAGCCTGACACTGGCTGGTCAGCCAGTGGAACAGGTAAACGAGACTAAGTTGCTTGGCATTGTTCTTGATTCTGGTTTACGGTGGACAAAGCAAATTGACAGTATCGTAACTAAAATGGGAAGGAGCATAGCTGTGGCGAGAAAATGTACAAAGTATGTAACACCAACCACTTCGAAACAAGTCATTCAGTCTCTGGTTTTGTCACATCTTGAGTACTGTCCGGTCATATGGTCATCAGCAGCAAAAACACATTTACAGAAATTACAAATAGCTCAAAACAAGGCTGCCAGACTAGCTCTACACTGTTCGAAGCGCACTCATATTGGAGTTATGCATAGAAGCCTATCATGGCTTCCAGTTGAGAAACGTCTGCAATCTCGTGTTATCACTTTTTTTTTAAATGTCCAATTTAGCAACAGACCACTGTATTTTTATGATCAAATAGTTTACACAAGAGACGAGCATGACCATAAGACTAGACAAGCTACATCAGGCCATCGACTGGCACCTAAACCCAGGACACATCTTCTGAAATCTTCTGTGTCTTATAGAGCTATAAAGGAATGGAACTCATTGCCAAACTACCTTGCTGAAATAGAGTCCAGAGCCTCTTTCAAGAAGAGATTGAAGGGCCATCTACTAATGACCATGTACCCTTGTGAGATGTGAACCCTAATTTAATTTGATCGCATGTTGTTGATGATATTGGTGATGTTTTTAATGTTTTTAATGTTATTAATGATGTCAGGACTTATGTCCTAAATGTTGCTGTATTATTGTTGTATTATTGTTGTATTGTTTTAAGTGTCGGACCCCAGGAAGAGTAGCTTTTGTCGAGAGCAAAAGCTAATGGGGATCCTTAATAAACATAAACATAAACCGGTACGCCGAACCGGTACTGGACTTGTAAAAAGTTTCGGTTCAAGTCCGGTTAAAACCGGAACGTCGGGAACCGGTACTTGGACTCGCAAAAAAACTAGCACTTACGTATATTCTGGTGTCTGTGGTTATTTAAACATTCCCTGATAAACGTTATTCAGCGTCAATAAATGAGTGCTAATCCCAGTGTGCTCAGTGTACAACATCACATGTCATTTCACCTTCGATTCACGGTTTGAAAACGTAGCATTTCGCCACATGCTAATGCTAACCGGAAGTGAAGAATTTTCAGAATAAAAGTATTAAGTTAATAGTGTGAACTTCCGGTTTTTTCAGAATAAAACTGATTTAAATTAAATAGTGTATTTAATTCAAAATTACGCCATATCAACATTGATTTTAATTTCTAACAGTATGTATGTACATCACTATGTATGTAGTATGTACTGTATAATGTACACATGTAGAGTTGTAGAAAATACATGGTGTACAGACAGTACAGTACACTCTGACTGTACAGTCACTACAGTGTAGCCTATACTGTATAGTAGGTGTGTAACAGTGTAATGTGTATAGTCTACTATACACTCTACCTTTCAGCAACGTTTTAGGGATTTAGGCTCAGTCAGCTCAGGGACTGTTTGGTTACTTTAGTTTGGTAAATGAAATAAATGTTTGAACTTTGTAGCAGTTCACTGTAGATGCTGTCATAAGTCATTTGTAGACTAAGTGGCAAAAAGTGTTTTTTTTACATTTGTACTTTGTAGAGAAATGTAGACACAAGTTGGAAGGGAGCACAATACACCTGATGAGTTTGAATTTGAGTTGATTATGAGTTAATTTTCAATTGATAATTAGCTCACAATAAGTTCACTTTAGTTACTCACACAACTTGACACAAACCTGAACCTCTGGACTTGAGTCCGGACCTGAACCTGAATGTGAGTCCAGGTACGCAGCACTACACACACTGCATTCATGCTCAGAAGATACGGGCAGTCCAGTTTGACACACCACAACACTGCACAGTGGTTTGTAATGCTAGAACATTTTACAGCTCACTGTGAACTGATGTTCCGTCATTCTCCACAATCGACTGGCACCAAAATGGTTGAACAAGCTCCCCATTTATATCTTCCATCACAGACTAAAAGCCCACCTGTTTCCACTGGCTTACTTGAAGCCAATGCAGTAGCACTTACAATGGTTCAGCCTTCTGAAAGCTAATGTTTTTGCAGGATTCTTGTTTTTTTTTTTTTTGTAGCTTCATGGCTGTACAACTTATTGTAAGCAGCTTTGGATAAAAGCATCAGCTGTATGTGATGTAATGTATAACAGTAGAATGAAAGTGATCCACCAAAAATGTGTACAAAGTCAATACAAACAAAGTAGGAGCGCAGGAGACTAAGCACAGCTGGACATGCTGGATTCAAACCTGAGACCCTGCGGACCTCAGGAGGAAGGGGAAACAACTGAGCCACAGTCCTGCTATTACTCAAGGTCACTTTTGTGCCAATTTGCCAAAGAGCTCACTTGAGCCAGCATTTTCTTAGTCAAATCTTCACACTGCAACATCTCCTTGTTTCGACCACATTGCATTGATTAAAAAGCAAACGGTTGGGATGGAAATGAGCTGAGGAAGGCTGGAGGAGAGAGGTGTGACAAAGCCAGAGGAAACAGGATTAGAATATGTCAGCCCCAGGACTGTGCTATAGCTTCAAGGCCACAGCGCACCGGGGAACACAGCAGGCTGCTGCCATTCACACACACACACACACACACACACACACACACACACACACACACACACTGACACACACACAGCTGATGGCCCACTAGGGTTGGCCAAGACAGCTTGTCAAATCCCAGCCTCCTCCAACTGTGATATCTCCTCCAACCGCCCTTGCTCATCAACAGCGGTGGCTCCGTGGGTTACTGATGGCACAGCTTTGTCCCCTGAGGCTGAGGGGGGATCAGCGGCTGTACCCCGAGCATGGAGCTGTAATCACAACCTTAATGCTTGGAGTATCTGTCTCTCCATAATGACTTTGACAGCTCTTCCCTGCCATCCTCAAGCCAACAACTTGGCAGCACATTACAATAACATCCATCCTTTCATTCCATCCAATCTGGGACCCTTTTAAAAAGACCATGATTGCTCTAGGTCAGCTTCTTCAGACGTTGCTCTTAATCCCGTGGCGCCTCTAGTGAAATGATTTGCCCCTCTGTTCTTCTCACTTATTCACTTTGATTTCCTGATAATAGCAGAACGACCTTGGTGCTCCAACATGAAAAGGTGAATTAAAGCCTTCTTTCTTCCCCTCCTTTTCGCTTCGCAGTGTTGAAGGATTTAGAGTAGTTGGCTTGCCGTAGAGGTTAAAAATTGGCTGTTGAGAGAGCGAGGAGCTCATCTCTTTCTGAAGCACTGCCCATAATCCTCGCCCGGGACCCAATTCAGAGGAGGTCAAAGAATGTGGCTCGTGTTGGTGTATGTGAAGGCTGTGAGTGTTCATTCTGCCTTTCCACTTCTAATCTGAGCAGCCTTTTCTGGCTCCATTTAACACCGTTTTTTGTACAGCAATCTTTACATTCAAGCGCATTCAAAGTCAACTATTCCATTGCCATGTCCTGTGTTCATATCCTATTTAGTGGAATTGTCTTGTAATGTTAGCGGGAGACGCCGCGCTGATGGTAAAAGACAGTAATGATTACACTTCACGCTCCCGTGTTGTTATTGCTTTGGTATATTTGCTGTAGAAATGTCATTTTAAAGAATTTCTGCTGGTTTCATTACTTTTTCCTGTGTGTGGTGAGTATGAGATGTGTAATGGACTAGAAGACAAACATTGAGACAAACACGACAATAATTCCCAACGCAGTTCCTAGGCTTTGTAGTGAAGGAGTGTTAAGTCGTGACAGTATGCTGCACTGCAGAGATGTCAGTTGCATTTGAACCCTAAGTGTCATTTACGCTGGGGACATGTCCCCAGCACTTTTTTAAAGTATAATTTGTTGAAACATTTTCTGAAAAACAGCAATGGTAATAAATAAGAACACATTGAGTTTATTTGTTTAGTCCGTTCACACTTGGTGCCTGTGTTGCTGGGGATGCAAATGGTGCAATTTCTACATGGGGCACATTTTATGTTAGTTAACTTTAGAAACAGAAAATAAAAAATCATATATTGCTCCTATTTGCAGCAGCGAAATAGTGCACATTTTCGACAGTTTATTCTCTGTCTGTGAACATAAAGAAGCAGGCAGGCTGTTGCGTTGTGTGGTAGCAACTTCAAATCAGCTGCTGTCTAGAGAAAATGATGAGTTAGGCAAAGATATTTTCTTTGTAATGCTTGTAAGCATGACGACTCCTTCGGAGTGCGTCCTCTGTGTGTGACAGACTCTCTTATAGGGACACATCAAAATATAATTGACATGACAACACAACAACATTTGGGCCCAGGTGGTCGCCCTATCACAATAAGCAAAGCTTACACCGTACAAAGCACAATTGGGTGTCGCAGCTACCCCCCTAGAGCAAATGTCTTCCTTTCCCCCTGTCTTTCCTGTAGTGTCATGCAACCCTTCTTCTTACCCTCGTGAACACAGACCAAATGTTCTTCACAGACATATGGATTTAAAAGACTTGAAAGGATGCTACTTTGTTAGAAGTTACATTTCATTAGGATTACACTGTATTAAGATTTAATAATACCATACTTGCCTTAACAGTTGACTCTGCGACTGCAGGCTGGTGGGGGGTGTGAAATACAACCGTTTTTTTTTTATCGGAAAAAAGTGTCCCCACCACTTTTAAAAACAAAGTGCTTTTGACTACTTCCTTTGCTTGTATAAGCAAGAGCAATGTCTCTTTTTAGCCGCTTCCCCATTTCATAAAAAACAATTGTCTCTTTGTATTTGTCACAGTCCATTTTTGGTGGAGGACATGTTGGCCGCTGATGAGAGCTGAAGGTTGTGTCCATTTATGCATGTGTGTGTTAGTGAGCACCAAGGTCACAGGCTCTGCAGAGCTAATAAAAGCTCCATCCTGTCTCTCTTCCCTCTTCCCTCTTTCTGCTTACCTGCTTGTTGGGAACCATTCCTCGAATTGATGTTTCACTTTTGATTAGTGCCTCATCAGTTATGAAAAAAGATATCAAAGACACACACATACACACACACACACACACACACACACACACACACACACACACGCGCGCACACACACACACACACACACACACACACACACACCACACACACACACACACACCACACACACACACACACACACACACACACACACACACACACACAAAAGGCATCCAATAATGCAACATCTTACCCCAGGGACACATCACTATAGCGGAATATAACTTACATCAAAGTATGGAGAAAATATTTAAATAATTCAATAATTTTATAATAAGTTACATTTCTCATTTGCAGAGAGCATCGGGCATTGACTTGAATCAGGGATGAGGGAAAGGACTGAATGCACTTCATTTTGAACAAACTCCCCAAAAAACACCACGATGTAGACCTACTGTACTGCCCTTACAGTGTGTATCCTTAGGTCCAGCTAAACAGCTAGCTAACCTGCAAAAGCCCTCCATTCAAGAGACATGGCTTGTCTTTGCTTGTTCTTTGTTGTTTTTCAGGCAAGGGCAAATGAACTACAGTAGTAAGCAGCGCTGTAATGTATGAAAACAGACACACAGCTTTACTATAGTTACAATGTCAATTCACACACAGGGCTAGCTAACATACTGCTAGCTAATATGGCATATGTTAACTTACTTAACACAGAACAGTAACAAACACTGCACCATCTGCAAATAAAACACATGTTTACTTTACATAAAATAACAATAGTCTCCAAGACAGAGGCATGACTACCACAAATACAGCAACACTCAGCCGTCTCAAGTAACTAAATATATTCACTCAAGTACTGTACTTAAGTACAATTTTGAGGTACTTTACTTGAGTATTTCCATGTTATGTTACTTTGTACTTCTACTCAACTACAATTCAGAGTTATATTATGTACTTTTACTCCCCTACATGTATTTAATACCTTTAGTTACTTCACAGATGTGGATGAATGATGTGAAATATAATCAAGTGTTGAATCAGACTTTAGTTCCACCTGGAGTAAATCCACAAGCTACCCTGCAGTATACAAAGTCATTCAAACTAGCTGCACCTTTACCAGCTTTGAGAACACTTTCATGATCAATCATTATAAAACATATCATATATATTATTCTGAAATGGACCAATCTGCACAATGACTACTTTTACTTGTGGTACTTTAAGTTTACTTTGATGCTAATACTTATGTACTTTTACTTCAGTGACATTTTGAATACTTTTACTTGTTACAGAGTATTCCTACACTTTGGTACTTCTACTTTTACTCAAGTACAATATCTGAGTACTTCTCCTACCTCTGTGCGCACACAGACACACACACACACACACACACACACACACACACACACACACACACACACACACACACACCCAGCAAATCTGGATCAGCTCCGTTGTACCCCCGTTTTTAGAGATTTGGGTATGGAGGAAAAGAGAGAGGGTTGTGTTTTCTGACACTTTGTGAGTTCCCTGACACACCGGGGACACATATTCATGTATAAAAGGCATCAAACAGTGCATTTTGCTTAATAGGTGACCTTTAATGTCGCAAAGTAGGGCTGCTCTTCCTCTAGCATCAATACATGAAAATAAAACGTTTTTTAATCAATGAAATCACAATAACATGGCACAATTTGCGTGATTGATTTGAAGTTGTGTTTAGGAGAAGGTCAGATTTAAGTTAAATGTCTGTGTTGCTATAGCCTTTCAGTATTTCACATGTATTACAGATTGCCTGGTGAGTCCTTCATACAGCAGCCCTTCCTCCTAGACCTTTATGCCTTTTTATTTTCTACTTTATGCTTGGAGTCGACAGCCCTCAGCTGCATTTTAACCCACATTCCCACTGCCTTTACTACATCTGTGTGATGCTGCACTCACCAGAGTGGAACAGACAGAGGTCGCAGGCTTTTATACACTCACTGCTGGGGAACAGGAAAGAAGAAGCCTTGTTTTTCACAGAGAATGTGTCAACAATAGGTTGTCTATTTTTGAAGAGGGATGGATGGCTGTTCCAATTGGATTCTCCCTGTGCCTTAATGCCTTCAAAAATAGCTATGTGAAATGCACCATTAGCTCCGACTGCAGGCATCCAAAAGAATGTGTGTGTCTGAGTGTGTGTTTGTGTGCCTATGTCTGTACTCATTATCTGACTCCAAATGTGAAGGTGGATGCTTTTTTGGAAAAGTGACATAATTCCAAAACCAGAGGCCTGGCAAAAACAAACACATACAGTATTTGTGGGTGAAACCACTTGATATCCTTGGAGAACATGAAGGCTGTTAATTTTCATAATACTAATCGGAAAGTGGGCAATTTGTAAGCAGAGTGGAGCTTTTTGGCACAACCCTTACCGACTCTGCCGTCGCATGGTTTGCATTGAGAAGTCCAAACTGTAGTAACACTTGTACCATACAGAATAATTTTGTGGTCAAACTCCTCAGGATTAAGCAATATGTGCTGTCCTTAGTCACTTTACACAAAAAGTAGTGATACACTTGGACAGCCCTTTTTAAAACAAAGATATAAAGATGTTTACAATACATGGTTGAATGAGGAACAAAACATTTGAGGATTGCAATAAAATGTAATTAGTTTGGATCTGAAAATGTGTATGCAAATCTGAATACTATCCCTGCCGTTAATGTTTGTCTTATCCATAATGTTATCCTGATTTTGGCATTGTATACTGTATATTTAAAATATATTTCCATCTGGTATCGCAACTACTTCACAGAGCTGTCCTCTAGATAAATATGTTTAATATAAAGAAAACAATTGTATCTCATTTTTAATACAAGATAAACTGGAAAAGTGTAGATCAGCAGTTTTCAAAGTGTGAGGCGCGCCTCCCCTGGGGGGCGCCAGAGAGCTTCAGGGGAGGCGCAGCGTGAGAAAAAAATAACGAGAAACAGTGAAATCTAGCTAGTTAACTTCAGCTAACTTTAAGCGAGCGGCAACATGGATCGATTTTTAGTGAAGTTACCTAAAGTGAAAGAGGAGACAGCGTCTGGCAGAACACGTCACTTGCACACTTTTGGCTGTCTGTGGAGACGTTCCCCCACCTCGCCAAAAAGGCTGTAAAAGTGCTCATTCCCTTCACCTCCGCCTACCTGTGTGAGTGCGGGTTTTCCGCATTGACTTTGATCAAAAGCAAGTACCAGTCAAGCAGGGGTGGATCTACTTTGAATGGGGTGACGTCATTTTTCGCCGAACTGCATTGTGGGAAGCGACGCGGAGCTTTGCTGGCGTTGCTGGCTGCAAAAGTTGAGCAATGTTCAACTTTTGAAGCCTCAGCAGAAGCGTCAGCCAATCAAATCATATGCCAGTACAAGCTCTAGCCAATCAAACCGCTGCTTGTGTGTCAGGGGCGGGAGATTCATGTGATTGGTTGTTGGTCGAGTGTCAGACACGCCCGCCAGCAAGCTTCAACGCACGCCGCTGTGTAGACGGGCCATTACTGTTATTTTTATATTGACATTGTTACATTAACGTACAATTAAATACATTTAAGTATGCAATTGAAAGGTAGATTGAATATACCAAATCACATAGGTTGCTCCATTAAAAAAAAAGATACCTGCTAAGCTACAGTAGCACCTTACAGTAGGAGTTTAGTAAGGTTTTTTTCTTCTTCTTTTTCTTCATCATCATCATCATTTAGTTGCTTCCTTATTTGATGATTGAAATATTCAACTGATTAACCAAAATGAATATACAACGGGGGAAATCAATAACTAACCTCCAAACCTAAACTAAGGTTAGGAGCGGCTATCTCACAAGCTAGTTTACACGTTATATAATGCTGAATCATTAAATACAGCTCTGGAAAAAAAGACCACTGCAGCATTATCAGTTTATGTTGTTTTACTATTTTAGGTACTTTGTGTTTGAATAAAATGATTTTTGTATTCATATAAACTACTGACAACATTTCTCTGTGTTGGAATTCAACAGACACTGGAATGTAATGGCTGCCATACATGTAGAGGGTTAGGGTTAGTAATTTGGAAAGATTCGGAGTCGTCTCTTCATTTTTTACAGAGCTGTATGTAGTTGCCTTGCTAGAGTGTCTGGTAAGTGAAGACCAGTCCTACAGCACCCAGTTGACAATACATTATATTTCTCACAAATTACCAAGTCAGATAGCAGTGACTGCAGGCTCGGCAGCGTTATGCTGAGAGAGTGTAGCAGCGGCAAAAAGTATTGTGTTTTTTTTCTATAGTAAAACAGATGTCAGAAAGTCACATACTCACCTTTGTTTACCTTCTTCAAAAACAGCATTCAATAGCCGAAGCTTCGGCCACTGTATTCACATGGGGAGAGTCCTATCGCATTGTTCCTTTAAAAAAAAATGTTGAAAGCAAAACACTATATATGGACAATCATCACCCCCTGGTTTTTAATTATGTATTTGTGCTATTGCCCATTTGTTTTACATGAGCACTAACCAGAAGGTACTATCTCTCACACTTTGTATGAATGAGCTTTGTTGCTCAGTATGACAGCTGTAGAGTGAGGAGGACGATCGGCATCAGGGATGTCTCATGATAGTTTCTGTCTGAAAGATACGGTCAAAAGCAAGCTTCTCTTCTAATTTTAACAGTTAAGTCACCGGCACGTTTCTGAAAATGTTTAATATTCCTTACTAGAAGCGCTTGGACTGGCTGTGCAACAACGGTTGAGCACTTAGAAAAAAAGATGCTGGATGCTGCACTTTTTTCTCGAGGCGGCTGATGCTCAGAAAAAAGATGCTATGTGGACAAACACCATTAAAGTTCTGATTTGGAAGTCTGTCTTCCAGAAATGGCATTTATAAATAACTAGTTTTAAAAAAAATGGGACAAATACGAAGATGAGGGTTTATTAAAACACAATCAAGAAAATCAGAAAATGTTAGCATCAATAAAACATATCATATGATTGCTCACACAGTCTAAATTACAGGATGAGGATGCAATTACATTCCTGCTAACTTATATGTTACCCATATAAAACTCGAGAGATTTGACCACAAATGTATCTAAGTGACTTTACCAAGGAGCCAGTAAAGGTCAATCTGTTAAACCACATTCTTTAATGTGCACATGCGGAAACAGTGATTAAACAAATGAATCAATTAAGAGTGCCCTCTTTTGTGTTTTCCTCCCAGGCTTCCCAGCAGCAGCGTACGGTCCGGTGGCAGCGGCAGCAGTAGCGGCGGCGCGTGGCTCAGGTAGGGGGGGCCCCTGGAAGAGTCGGCGGCTACATGGCATACGGGCAGAACACAGGGGCAGGTAAAGGCTCTGTCGGTATTCTGTGTGGCCTGACGCTCTCTCCATGCAGTTTCTCACCTCATGCACACACAGACACTCACCTTAACATACAAACAGCTGCTGTATATAGAGAGGGTGGATTGAAGACCCAATTCCAAACGGACCCCTACACCCTCCCACTCTGTGAAAGAGTGAACTCCGTCTATATTCTCGTTATCAGCTGAATGAAGCTCCTTCTTTAATGTGGTGGTGGGTGTAAATACAGCGGCAAGCGACCCCCCACAGGAACTGTCGTGACCTTTCATAACCATGGTTTCTAATCAGCATCTTAATGACATTTCAAACATATTTACTGCCATACAGTATCTTCTTGTTTTTAAATCTATTGTTTATGAGCTGCTTGATTTTTAGCAATTTTTTGTATAAATATACAAAACCTTACAGTTAAATGCAGACGTCTGTATGGGATGATCCTTGGTAAAAAATATAAATAAATGTAACTTTCAATTTGTTAAACGTCTTATTTTGCAATTACAAGTAAATATTTCAGCGTGTTCAATGACACTTAAAGCTTTGCAGGTGGTCAGGTAGTATCGCTGGTTAAGTCTAGCCTGATGCAGACTCCCTGTTGGAGGGTTTAATAACGCCCCCTCCCCCCCTAGCTTGTGTGGAACGGCACTTAATGTAGAAAATATTCTCTCTCTTTTTGTCCTGATCCAACTATATAAAGACCTGTCTGAAAATTGTCCGATTTTGGCCACTCTGTGATATCACAATGTTTTTTTCGGTGGTGCAACCATTAAATAACCAACCAAGGTAACCACCTTATCACCTGAATCTCCTCCTAGAGCACCATTGTGTTTTCTTAAACCAATCATCTCTCAGAGGGGCGTGGCCAGCAGCAGCTCGGCTGTGGTGGCGAAGTCCATAGGGACTTGGCTTGCCGAAGGTCACCGGTTCAAGTCCCCGAAAGACCAAGTGCTACCGAGGTGTCCCTGAGCAAGGCACCGTTCCCTACACTGCTCCCCGGGTGCCGTACATAATGGCAGCCCACTGCTCCTAACACTAGGATGGGTCAAATGCAGAATGTACATTTCCCCTCTGTGGGCCGATTAAGGTATAAAAAAAAAGAGAAATTAAATTAGCATCTAAAGTAACAGACACAGAACCAGCACTTTTGAAACAAGGCTGAAACAGAGGGGATTATGGGATGCTACAAAGCATGATCTGTTTGGTGTTTCAGCCAAACACTTCAGAGACATGTTTTGTATATATCTGAGACCAATAATATATTGTTGAAAAAGAGTAATAGAGTCACTTAAATACTAATTAATACTAAAATACTGTGTTGATTAGTATCATGTGTTCATACGTAAATAATAACTATGAGTGTAAACTATGTAAATAGTACTTAAGTACAATACCTGAGTAAATGTAGTTTGTTACATTCCACCACTGCTAAACACACGTTAGGAATACCAAATGCCCTCCCCCCGGCCCCTTTTTGCTAAAGTATATTTGAGCATTGAAAAAGTAGGTCAAACAACCTCTCCTCACAAAATAATACTTCCAATACCTCAGGACTCTGCTGCTGTCCGGCTGTTTGTTAAGTGCAAATATTGTGTATGTGTTGTGTGTATAATGTGTATTAGTGTGTGTTCTGTGGTGTTTGCTTAAAAGTGTGCATATACAGTATTCTGACACTTGCATATGATATGAACACATTCTTATTTTGTTTAAGTGTGTCGAAATGCCATGAAAGTCTGAATATATGGTATACATGTTTAGAACAATAACAAATTAATATTGTAAAGCGCATACTCTGTTAGATATCTTCAAGATGTTTTGATCAGGGTTCTAAATGAGCTGCCATCCATTCTAGATTATTAATGAGCTTCCGTATTGGGCTGAAAAGGAGTGCTCTTTATGTTAATTACTCTGTGAATCATCTAGAAGAAGACCATTTACTGAGAGTAAAGCCACCGCAGGGCAGAAATAGAAAAAGGCCACATCCTTTTTAAAACTATCACAGGAAATGAAGCCTGTAATGAAAGATTACATTAAATCCCAGTGGTAATTCAGAAGATGTTTAATAGATAAAGAAAGATAGGAGGAATATAACAGTCACCAAATCCCTGTGAGTGAGCCTGCATTGAAGCACATTGTTGTACCGGCCAAACGGCGGTACTACAACTCTCATGGCTGCCATGTGATGTCATTTGGCCTTGAAATTTATTTTTGACTAACATATGCTGTAAATCAGCATACATTTGTTTAAAGGTAAATCAACTACCGAACATTTAATTATATCATTAGGTCCTAAAAGTTGTTAAAGGTTGGAACCAGACTTTCTTCCCCTCTTCATTCATTGGACTGAGCCAAGAATGGCAGCGGAGTGGATGTGGGATAGGGCTTGAGTAAACCATTAAGCATATGCTGTAAGAGTCAGAACATTTTGGCTTCTTTCACCACTGAGTAACTTTCATATGAACGGGGCTCCAACCCAGTGTCCGGTTCTCTGTATACGCTAGTCACACACATTGTGTTAATGTGCTTATGTGTACATCTAGACCAGATGGTTGGATACTGCAAGTTTATTGTACACAAAAAAGGACACACACATACACCCACACACACACACACACACACACACACACACACACACACACACACACACACACACACACACACACACACACACACACACACACACACACACACACACACACATACACACACACACACACACATAGACATGGTGAATTCGGACAGTTTAGCCCCTGGCAGTAAATGATATGAACTGTTATTTCCAAGGTGGGTACTGAACTAACCCCAGCCTCCCCACAACCTCAACCATCAACAAAAAGTGACAGTGCTTTTTAGCTGACAAGACAGATGTTAAAAATGTATTCCTCCATTGCACACATTAATGAGGCAGATTAGGTGGGAGTGGGGGTTCATGTCATCACATCACTGGCTCTTGGATTGCTATTCCATTTAAATGATTGCAGTGTATGTAACCAACACTTTGAACAAAATGGAGGAAGAACATACAGTATCCAGAAAATAAATAAATCAAACTGTATTCCACAAAATACAACAGCTGTGAGGGAAAACACTTGATGACATGGAGGAACACAAATGTAAAATTGCATTCCTTTTTTTAAATGAATGTGTTAAATGTAGAGAGTGTGATCCCTAAAATACTATTAGTTTGAAAGTTCAGAACATCAAGGATTAACAACCCGACAGTCGAACCATTTGTTAGGAAATGTTCCCTGAAAATTACCATTTGTATTTGTCCATGCTTAACTTGCTGTTATTGTCTTGGCAAAGTGAAGTTCCAACTGATCTTACAAATCAGTTGGCTAAAGACGATACTTACCTCAACAAGGTGTCATTGAGAGGTGGTGCTTCTCCGACATGCTCTCAAAAAACCTAAAAGAAATACACTTACACTATTTGATTCACACTGTAATACAAGTTGCTAAATGTTGCTCACATGAAACATTACATGTTAACACAATAATCATTGTAATGTTCTGTTGAGACGTGTTGCTGAAGAATATTAATATTTAACAGAATTGCTGTACTACAATAATGATAAAGTAAATGATCAACATGAAAGCATGACATTTACATGGTACGATAATAAAGAGGCCTTTTATCTCTTTTGATGTGGCTAGCTGCTAGTTGGTATTTATCTGAAAAAAGCCTTTTTGGCAGGTATGTATTGTGTGTTTTAACTGGGCAGTGGTTTGTTTCTCGTGATCGGTTTTAATAATTGACATTCCCTTTGTTTTTTATTCAAAGCAACATCTAAACATTCTAGTCTGCATCTGATGGTGCTTGTTTTGCCTTCAATTAGCAACCATTAATTAAGAGAGCAGACCGAGGCCCGGGACCTCAGGACAGGTTTCCATTTGTTGATGTTGTTACATATCTAATTAAAGAGCTGAGAGATAAGTGAACAGGACGCTCGTCTCCGACTGGGATACCCAAAACCTATGGGAATGTGAAGGACACTAAAAGTACATCAAAGTAAAGCTTTGAGTGAGGAAATGATGTCTGAAAAACTACAAATGTACTGTTGAGTTGATTTTAAAAGTTTTTGATTGACACTCATTTTCCTGGAATAGCAATTTGAAATGATGAAGTTAATATTGTATACCAAATAAAACCAACAATGTTACAGTCCTAATGTGATGTGTTTCCATGAAAGGGATTTCTGCTTAAAATGTCCTTTGCTTTGATTGTTTACGGTTACTGTTTTTAAAGATTTATTTGTTGGCTTTTTTTAACTTTATTTATTTAAGTACGCACTAAGATAGACAAGCAAGGTAGGGAAATATGTGAGGACTTATGGAAAAGGGCAACTGGCAGAAGTACTACATTGATATGCAGGGAAAGTCAGCTCAAATCAAATGTTACCATTGAAATCATTTTGATCACAATGACCCTGATTAAAGCCATCTCAAATTGCAGGACATTTTACTGCAGCGTTTTTGAGAAAAATAAAAGATTCATTTAGTTGAAATGACATAATACGTAATACATAAAAGTTATAACATTTCCTCATAAAAAAAGTTATTGTTCAATGTTCAGCAGAGTCTGCTTCAGAATGACACTGATTATGGCCCCCTGGTCAAATTTGAAATTACTTTATGAAACAAAAATCCCCTTAAAATACTAAACATTACAAGATAGACCGCCCTGCACATCATGTGTCAGAGATAATGTGAGGAATGATGCAGTGGAAATGTGATTCTGCAGAAAGGACAGAGAGCTAATCAGATCACAGGGAATATATGAAAAACATCACAAAACAAATGTAAAGTAATGAAGTTAATCTCCTTCCGTTGTACGGAAAGACAACATTGTTCAAGTGTAAACACATTCAAACACTCAAAATGTTCATTAAGCCCCGCCTCCCAGCTTAAAGTCCCGCCTTTTATCTGTTCCGTTATGTTCGGTCTTGGCTCAGTCAAATTAGAGGGAAAATAACATGCATTCGGGTTATAGCACTTTTTACAACTGTAAAGAACCTGATGATTTAAATAAAAAACTTGGTACTGGGTAGTTGATGTAACAAACAGAAAATGATACGCTGATTCACACACGTCTCTTTCCCAATGTACGTCAATGGTGAAAAGCCAAGAGACTGACACGGAAGTTGTAGCACCACCATTTAGTCACTACGGAAATGTGTTCAATGGCCAAACATGTATTTAAATGATTAGCTTTCCAGTGATCTACACCCACCAACCAAACTGGTTAGTTGCTCTGAACTTTCATGATTTATTTTTTCCTAGTACAATCTGTAGAAGAGTGAGGGCCAATGCCAGAGAAGAAGCCGTTATGGGCCCTTTTCATCAAGCTGAGACCCCGACTTGGAAACCTGTTAGTGTCACATTTAAAATGAATAGGACATTTCTGACTCACTCTCATTGATTTATGAGCACAGCTAAATTATAGAACATTTTTAATCATCATGTCTTCATTTTGCTTTAGTAAAAGTATTCAAGCAGTCATTTCTCCCCTATAGCTGTTATCACATTAATACACAATTATTCGTTTGAGCATTTTTTTTATTCTGTGCTTTAATTATTTTTTCAGGATTAAATACAATAAAAAATGTATAAAACAAGAACACAACATTTATATAATCATGAGTTAAAGTAAGAACGTTCAATGAAAAGTAATGAAACTTACATAAACATAAATAAAATGTCCAATAAAAGATCAAATAGAATACAAATATTTAAATAAACAAGTGGAATTGTGCACATTGACTATAACCTGTATAATACACTATGAACAGGGGTGTATAAGTATTCATAGGATAATAATGCTGAACTGCAGTTTAAAACAAATATTAAATCAAGGTCATAATAAAATGTCCCCTCCCCTCCTCTGTCTCCCAGGCTTCCCTGACTATGGGTTGTATTCTACGGCCGGCAGTGACATGCGGGGAGGGGGCTCCTACTCCCTGGCTGACTACGGCTCCCTGGGGGCCCAGGCGGCTCAGATCCTGCCCAGTGATCACGCCAGCTCTTCCTGCAACTCCCCCAACTCCATTCAGCACCACCTGCACAGCCCGGACCCCTTCAAGAGCCCAGGTGTGTATCTCTGTGTCTCCTGCACGCAGAGTCACACACAATGCAGCAACACCATGAGACACAGAGGAGGGGGATAACAAAGCAGTGAGGCATGGCGCTGTGTGGCAATTTGCCCAGAATGCAGTGCATGCTTTTCTTAGCTGTGCCTTAGGAGAATGGTTCATTTTTATTTCTGTTGTTGTCATTTGTTGGAGTATTATAAAAATACTACATTTGTTGTTTAGTATGAACCCTCTGGTCTGTAACAGTCTGCAGATCTTGTGCTTGGGTTGTGTTGCTTGCATTAATATTCCAGTATTGGAGGACATCAATAAATAAGGAAGTAAAATAGTGCAATAGAAAAATGCAATGGAAGCTTTTAATGGTCAATGTGCTTTTTGAGACCTAGGTGGCAAGTTGTTATTGGTTATTTGATAATTTAGTCTCCAGATAAAGCAACAAGTAACATTGGAAGGTACTATTTGTAACTATTCATTTCCTAAGCCCTCGAGTCCACAACACATGTGATGGAACAATGAGTGTATCGCCTGTGAGAAACTCTTCCACTACACACAGTGTGAGCCAGCTGCAATCATGTGTCATTTATTCAGCAAAAATAAACCAATCGTGTAGTGCTAGAGGTAGAGGAGCAAATGATGCCATCCCAGCTACAACCGATTGGCGCTAAGAGCTAGATACAAAACTAAAAACATAACGAAAGACGACAGACATGTATTTCACAAACAACCCTTGTTCCTGCCACAGCACTCTCTAGAGTTACTGTGGTGTTTCCTGATTTGAGCATCAACATTATCTGGAGTGTATATTAAAAATTCTGCCCAGTAAAGACTCTAAGAAATTAGCAAAAGAGAAGTGGGTCATAAGGCCAAACAAGGTCAAGGGGGTCAAATTACCCCTGAGAATAATAGCTTAGGAAAATGTCCGTCTTCCTGACTCATAGTTTTCTGAGAATGGGGTTGTGCATTTTCATAGACTCACTTCAAAGTCTAATAAGCAGCGGCACAAGTTCATCACACACACACATACACACACACACACACACACACACACACACACACACACACACACACACACACACACACACACACACACACACACACACAAAACACATTGCATTATATTTCTCCTAACAAAGGTAAAGGAAACAATAGAGTGTTGGAGAAATGAGTTAGCATTTGACCACTTCCGGGCTTCCTCAGTGGATAACACGTGGCTTAATCAGACTTCTGAACATCATCTCCCAGAACAAGAGTCCACCTTGAGCTTAGCGGTGTTGATGCGCATCCATGTGACCACAACGTAGTTTGTTTATAGCCTAAGGTTAGCTATTCACTTCTGAAGATTGCATTGATGCCTAAACTGTTATAATAGTGGTACTAATATGTAGTTTATCCTGCTGAGCAAAATGTGTAAGTATCATAGACGTGTATTTGGAAGGAGCCTTTGCCCTCAACATTTAACTGAAATCCTGTATATGGTCATATAAACATTACTCCTCTAAAAAATGACCAGTCAGAAATATGAATGTGATCTGCTTGTTGTTTCTTCTTCAATCATACACTGAAGTGAGTCCATGGAAATGTATCTCAGCCCTGCAGTCTTTTAGCATACATTACCCAGGACACCCTGTGTAATGTTCTGCCTGTCAGGAAGGCTAGGTCCAATACCTCAATCACTTTGGAGAAGATAATCACAATCATATATTTAAGGGTTTGGTGAGGAGGGGGTGTAGGTGTGCTGAGGTGTGGAGGCTCTCCTGTGACAGGTGTTGATAAGACGAGGTGTGCTGTGCCCAATCCCCCTGTGCATGTTATACAATGCCTGGCAGTCATATCTGAGGTTTCTGAGCAGTGCAAAGCAGAGAAGGCTAAAGAGAGGCTAACAAATAAATATATACTGTATATATCTGCAAGTCCATTAGCTTCAAATCAGTGAAACTTTTTAAGTACTACCATTATTCAAAGGTTTATTGGTCAAGGTGCAGTGGATGTGTAGACTTTCAGAATTCCTGATATCTAAGGAGAGCTTGTTCCACCATTTTGGAGCCGTTTTTGTTGAGTGCTACGTGGGTCCAACTTCACACTGTAGCCTGCAAATGGTTTAAAATACATTTCCTCTCTCAATGTGTGCCTGGTCATAGTCAACCTTTATCTCTGAGTGCCAGCTGTGTAATAGTTCCTCTGGCTAATCCATCTCCTGGCCCCTCTCAACAGGAAGCAACCAAACCAGGCCTGGAGGCTTCCATGGGGCCAACAGTCCTGGCCCCGTAGCTGACCTCTATGGAGGCACCAGTCAGGACTCTGGTGTGGGAAACTACATCAGCGCCACCAGCCCTCAGCCGGGCTCCGGCTTCAGCCACAGCATTGCTGTAAGTATACCTATTCATGTGACATCATGACATCATCATCTTCATCTTCCAGCCCATCAATTCTCACTAAGGCTGTGCGTCTTTTTTAGGCAGAAAGCGTTTCTATAATGTTTTTGTGACAATGATATCTTGACAACATATGACCAATTTATGTGACAGACTAGATTCGCCCACTTATCTGTATCTATCTGGTTAGGCTACTATATATTTATTTGTATATACTGTATATATCTTTGACATTGTTTTTTTAACCATGAACACCAATCTACAGCCGTCGAGTACGATCTGCGTACGGCGATAAAAGTGTAAGAAATATTTTCACCTATAAGCGCTCACAGTGGCCTCACAAAAAAGGTAGTGCGCTCAGAAAACATGCACAACGCTTTTTCTCTCCCCATTGGAAACAACAAGAAAAGAAACGCTGGCGGTCAGAAAAAGGCGCTATGTGAACAGAGGCCCTAACTCAATGTGGTTAACTCATTCTTCATTCATTAGCAGCACCAGACGACTACTTTGTTGAATTGGTGTAAAAACAGGCATCATTGTTTGGTCAGCGCCGGCACTGCTAACTGCCAACCCTTTCTTTCTACATTCAGTTTGCCTTTTGGTGCACAAATACACACACATGCACACACACACACACACACACACACACACACACACACACACACACACACACACACACACACACACACACACACACACACACAACACACACACATACACACACACACACACACACACACACACAGACATCGTGAACAACATCTGGTATAGAAGAGAAAACAGAACATCTCATATTTCATTGAGATAATGTTGAGGTGGTATGCATTATTTCATGCATTAGATATGACCTGAAGTGTGCTGCGTTCACCTAACAAACTAAATCCACATTCATCTATGTATTGTAGATTAATACAAAAATAGAGCATACAGAACATACAGTTATCATGATATATAAAAGTTATGAAAACAGTTGTTTGGTTTCCCCTTTTGGTAAATGCAACCGTCTTCTGTACATCTGTCGATAATTACTGTTTTGAATTGAATATGCCTCAATGTAGATTTTTCCTCCAAGTAAATAAACAGACATATTCATCATTAATCTCTGTAGTGTTTACAGACATCATGGTCTGTGATTCTGAAAGATCTGTATGACAATCAGGTTCATTTTATAGACGATGACCTCAAATATGACTTCCTGCTGTCAAGGCTTGACTTGATGGTGTGGTTACATGAGGTTTTATTCCATGTTTGTAACAGTAATCCGATATGCACCATGTACTTTAAACCAGTATTTTGTAACCAACGGCCCTACAAATATTAAATAATTCATAGAAAATATAAACTAATTTTGGATAAATGTGTTTACGTTTCTAAAAACAATACGCAGTTCGGCTGGCATGTAATGTTATGACATAGTTCATAGTGGAATATATATGGTATAGCTTGTGGGTCACAGTTATTACGGCACAGTTCAAACCTTAATAGATAACAACCTGTTTGTCATTTCAGAAATCCCAAATGTTGCCATTTGACTCACACTGTGTGTTTCCATTCATGCTGTCATCCCATCCTTTGAATAAACTACACTCACAAGTACTTTTTTTCAAAGAACTGTGTACTGACAGTTACTAATTGTACATTATAGGGTCCATTGATTGCGACAGCTTTTACAAATGGATACCATTGAAAGCTAACAGGTGACTGGTTGCCATCTCTTTTGAGGTATTTGATACTATTCCCACAACCTTATCTGCCCATACAAACAAATGTATTGTTCTTGCATCCCTTTTAAACGTCTTATTTCCCTGTCATGTCTGCTCCTAGCATATGTATTGTTGACCTGATCATTCCTCAATGGGTTGTCACAACTATTCACAGGGTTTGTGCCAGCAACAGCTATGTAATATGTTCCCATGGCGAACCCTTTAAAGACTCACATATGCATGCACAAGTTTGACATGAAATCCTTTGTTGTCAAACTTTGCTTTACGCACTGTTTATTTTCTGACATTTGCCCAGTTAGTTTGGAATTCTAGGATGAAGGGCGGCGGAAAGTCACGTGTGTTTTCAAATATAACTTCATTAGCTTTTATGATGAGCACAGAGCTGCATTTGTTTTGACTTTTTAACTTATTTTGATGAAGAGATGCAATTGTGAAACATTACATTAGAGCACACTTGATTTGACACAGGCGTATTTAAGTAGCTAAAAGCCTTTTTAACATAAATGGAAAAAACGCTCATGCATGCAAATGATCTGTTCTCCAACATTGACCATATGCTATTCCCCTACTCTCAATAAACCTTAGCTGGTTAATGTGTTTCTGTATTGGAAGCGGCCTCTCGTGGTGACACCCTGCACCAAATTGAAAGGGTGTGCTAACAGTTGAATCTAGACACGCCCTGGGGTTTCGGAGGCATTTGACTGCCAGCTGGCTGTCAGCTTGTCTTCTACCTGCCAGCAAGGAGCATCTCTGAAAGGGTGTGACATACAATGTCTATCCCACCAGTTCCACCTTTCTCTTTCTAAGGTGTTATACAAACCAAACATCACTGAAAGAATAAAATAACACCCCCTATGATCATACCATTCTAGCATTAGGGTTGTTGGTTCAATATCAGCCCTTGCAGTCAACACATTGAAGTGTCCTTGGGCAAGATACTTAACCCCAAATGTCTCCCGATGTTAGGCCTGACTTGCAGTCAGAGTTGTAGTTCATCAAAAATGTGTTGGTTAGGAGTGATGTCAGTGTAATTTGGATGGGACATTGTCATGCTTAAACAGCCGAACACAAGTATCACATCAGCCATTGTTAGGTCTTACTTAAATAATGGTCTGAATAAAGTGTCAATCACATAATTGCATGTCTTTTTCAAATCTTGTTAAAATAATCAAGAGCAATACTTGTATGAGTTCCACCTTTTATATGTTCCTACCAAAGCATTTCACACTGGTAGTCTTCACTGTCTTCTACAATGGTAGAAAACCATTTTAACTGCTGTATGAGAATCCCCAGTGTCGTATGGAAATACAGGGTGCCATGAGAGAAGGCAACAGATAGTGTGTGTTGCTTTCGTTTGCAACTCCTAAGATGCTAGGGTACTGTCAATGTCCTTTTTCACCTTGAAGCATGAAAGGATGTTTTTTCTAATTACCGATAGACGCATGGACGATGCTTTGGATTACCATTGAAAGGGACTGATGCCAAGGGAAGTCAAGCCGGGTCTCTAAACTGCTTCTGTGTACAGGTGATGCCACCCAGCACTAACCACTACAGCCTCCACGCAGTGAGCCTGAGCGGGGGTGGGACCAGATGAAGAACCGTTTGAAAACAAAAGTCCAGAAGTGGTGAACAGCCTGCGATGGAGATCCCTCTGACTGTGTCCGGTATACTTGTGTTGAGATTTGCTGGTTTGGATTTGAATAATTTTCATTTTGATTTGTAGACGTATTGTATTGGACATTTAATCAATAATGATAAATTATTTTTAAAATATTTAATTATGATTATTTTAAGTGTACGTTTGTTTGTTTGTTTTGATTAGCAAGTTAAACGAAAGCAATGTACTACACCCTTTGTGTGTGTCATTGTGGTTACTTCTTATCTCTGAGTGATGAAAGATTGTCAGTTTGCACGTACAAAACGTCTGATGTGAACAGTGTTGGTTCACGTATCAATTAACACAAGACAAACCAATTACACCTAGTAGCTTTGGTTCTAGCAATGTGGTCTCAACATACCCATTTTAGGCAATAAGAGGACGACAATATTTTCACAGTCCTGTTTTATAAATGTTTTTTTGTCTTGAGAAAATTAATATATACAAAGTTGTGTTTTTATTTCTGTGTCAAATTTTGAAAGAAGTGTATAACTGTACATGGTGTTTAAGTAATTATAGTGGTTTAGTGAGGGACAGGAAGGGATTACCTGAAGATAGTCCCATCATGCGCTGCTGGTTCGCTTCTGACATGCTCTACCTGTGGCTAATTTGATACCAGCATATTTGTCTACATTATGAGCTATAGAGAGCTGAAGGAATGAGTCCTTTAAACCAGGAATGAGTTAGTATTCTACCAGTTCCGGTTCCCTTGTCTCAAAGTCAACGTTTTTTTGAACATATTGTGCTTTGTTTAATTCCTGAAATAAGGTCTGCGGTTAACGCAAACTTTAGAGATTTTCCTGTTTTGTTCTACGACATAAAATATGTCGTTAAATACTCCATCCATGTCCGAATCTTTTTTGTGTCATTAATACAGCGGTTGCTAACAAGTAGCTAAATAGGCCTACCAAACTTCATCACGCCAAACAATGGTCCGCCTTAACTTAGCGTCGGTGACATGAAGTCATGTGACCGTGATGTATGGTTTATAGCCTCGTTTATAGTAACGGTAGCATTTTACTATTGTAAATTGCATTAACGCTTCGACTACTATAAAAAGTGAAGTAAATATATGATGATTATTCACCTGAACAAAACATGTTAGTATCATAAATCATTGTTAGCCACAGATCTTATTTTTTGCAATGTTCCAAAATCCAAAGGAAAAATCCCATTGGCTTGTTTTGTGGCGGCCTTTATGATGCTAACTTCCGGGTCAGCCTACAAAACAACAACATCACTGCACAACTCTATAGTGCGCACAATTATGTCTGTGACACACAAATGACGGACTCTCCTCTAATTCTCTTTGAAGCTCTGTAGCATGAAAACTAATCAATCCAAAGCACACTTGATCGTTTTTGGATTACAAAGATGATTTTCATTTCATATGCTGTAATTGTCTTCACATGTACGGTGTCACACAAAAGACAATATTTCAAGTTTTGCTACTTGTGTTTGTTACGAGGAGGAAGAAGTGCAGCAGATGAGTGTTGCTTATTACCTCAGTCCTATGAGATTTTCTAACGATGACAAGAGAACCTATTTAAAAATATGACTGGCTAACAAAGTTGTTGCACTGTCATTAGAGGTAAGGCTGAGAGCAGATTTCATTTGCACATTTAGTGGACTTTTATTTATAACTCAATTTTGGTCAGCCTAACTTGAAAATGTCTGGAGTTTTATTTACTGTTTTTAAATGTTACAGTTGCTTGCATAACACTGGTCGATCCAACATCAATGAAAACACACAGATGTTCATACACGCATTAGACAAAATGTAAAAAAAATAGGAATGTTGTCTGTAATTTCATGTACATAAGGATTTGCTATAACTAAAGAATCAATCTTTTTTTAAGTTTTTAATTGATATGAATTGATAAATGTACGCTGTTTTCTTCCCTCTGTGCTAATACAAATATTTTACAAATTACTTTTACAAACTGTGGGAAGCTGAATGCTGGACTGTTTCTATAATGCAGTAATGATCAGAAAACAAAAAAACAAATGTGTAAATTGTTAATTAAAAAGAGAAACATGTATGTTCCCTTGTATGATTCACATTTCTATGAAGGATTTGCATCAATATTTTTGTGGCTGTTAATGATTCTATAAATAATATCTATATAAATCACAATATATCATGTACTGTATATTCATCCAGTTTTCTCTTCATCATCCTCGACAATAATCTTCAGTTGAGCATTAATGTCTTGCAGTAACTAAAGAAAATCTAATGACTTATGGGAGTGCTGTCTTTGATACCAGTGTAGTGTCCTATACACAGATGTGTTACCTTTAAAACTCTCACTTGTTTTGTCTCTCTCACTCTTTCTCCCAGTAACTAGTGGTAGATGTTCTGTAGTTGCAATATTGTTAGCTAGTACTCATCACGTAGGACCTGTAAGGATAGTTCTTTGACATGTTCCTGACTGAAGTGGACATTTGTTTCACTTGAATTTATATTTTTATGTTGAATTTGTGCTGCTCTCACATGGTTTCAGCAAACCAAATCTACGGAGGCCGACCCTGCAAACGCGCTACAACCGGACAAAACACTTACCTTAGGAGAAATGCGCTGCGCTTTCAAAATCAATGTCAATACAAAAATGTTGGCCAAAAAACGTGAAAATTAAGAAACAGTTTCATTAACTTGTCAACACAGCTTTTAGATAACATTCACCAAAGCTCTGCAAATAACAAACGCTGCGGCTAACAAGTGACGCACAGAGCTGGGACCGGAGCACTTGTTGATGTTTGGGGTTATAAAGTTGGCCAACTGTCACCGTCTGGAAACGTACCTAGAGTTTTATTAGCTTATTTCAACAATGTAATCGCGTCATTCGTTCTGATATTATTGCAGATCTGCTGTAAGGTAGCTCGCTAACGTATTTCACCTAGTCGTTTCCAATATACTGATAAAACACTTTTTAGCTTAGCCAACTTTAGAATCTCCGAACGCCAACAAGTGCTCCGGTCCCAGCTGTGTGCATCACTTTTTAGTGTCCCCGTTTACGTCACGTTTGAACGTATTGCAGCTCTTTTTTGTATTCGCAGTGCTATTAGTAAATGCTGCACATGTGTTGTCAAGTTGGCAAAGATGTTTCTTCATTTGCGTATGTTTTGGCATGTTTTTTTTAAATGTTCATTGTATTTGAAAATGCAGCACGTTTCTCCTGGAAGTGTTTCGGCCGTTGTAGCGTGTTTGCTCCTGTCGGCCACCGTACAAGGCTCTGTAAGTGTTTCAAGAAAGATTTGCTGTGAGTTGTTCTTCTAAACACGGCATTAATAGGACCCCACCTTTGAATGTCATAGTAAGGGGGTTTGCCATACTACCTTAAATGCTAATGCTGGATATGCTAAACACTTAAAGAGCAGGAGGAATGATGAAACAAAAAGCATATTTTGATATAGTTACAACAGTAATAATAAAGACTATTATAAATATAACTAATCTGAACGCTGTGTTCTAATATTCTTATTTTTGTTATGTCCCAGTGGCACTACTTTTTGAATACTGTTTTTTTTTACTTGTTCAGTACTTTTGACTTTGAACTCATTTTGAAATATTTAGTTTTGCTCTTGGATCAATCAAACAGCTCATACTTTAATAAATGTTAGATTTCCAATCACTAAAGCTTGTTATCCATATACTGTATAACTGTGGTGAAGTGAACTGAACTCAAATGGTATATATTAGAAAAAAATCTACCTAAGATCTTCCATAATATATCTGTTTTTTATGACTTTGCGTTCTTACCAAAAAGCATTGATTGCAAACATTATCCTCATTGGTCACTACTTTCCATTTGCATTAGGGGTGTCAAGTGAATTATATCTATACATCCAAAAAAATCAAATAGTGACAGTTGTAATCCTAGGTTTGTTCTAGTTTTTTTTCCAATTATTTCCAATGAGGAATGAGTCCATGTCGCCACATGTGATTAAAACTGGGTCCGGCAGTGGCTCAGTCAGTAGGGGCTTGCACTGTGAGCCGTAGGGTCGCTGGTTGAAGTCCCCGACCAGACCTAAATATGGAGTGTGGACTGGTACTTGGAGAGGTCCCAGTTCACCTCCCCCTGCCTTGGTGCCCTTGAGCAAGGCACCGGACATCGTTTTTGGTCGAGAGAGCCCTTGCAATGCTAACGTCTGAGACAGCCTACAAAAATATGTTATTATTACATCACTCTACGGTGCAACGATTCAAACTATTTTGACAAATCTTCCACTCAGTATATATATGACTACATAATCAAATTGTTCCAGACAGTTCATTGTGTGTTACAACTGTCACACTAATCTGCATTTGTCTAAGCCACTTTGATATGAAGTGTTATTAAAGTAGGAGTTGTTTGCCCATTTCAAGCAGCTGATCCCGGTCCACATGTCTTGATTTGAATTCATATCCTGCACTTTAAGGTAGCATGGCTCTGTTGTTGCTGTACGTAAATATTGACAGCAGTTTACAGCAAATGAATGTTATACATCTTGTTAGACGAGTTCATCTGTTGACAGAAAAAAAGGAGAACATTCTACCTGGAAGTTTTGGGAAGTTGTATTTTGAGTGTACTTTATCCACTTAAACTTGAATCTTGAGGCAAGTGCTAGGTAATGGCCAACTGCTATTTTGTCCCTGAAACGGAGCCTGCTAGTAGTTGGACGCTCATGTACACACAGATCCAAGGCTTTCAGCATGTGGATGAACAGCTTTATATATAGCCAACACTTGCAGCTCACTTTTTCCAATAATGCAAAACAATTGATACTGAAAATGGTAAGGTACAATAATAATTGTGTTTAGTGTGCCAACAGTGGCACAACTCTGATGTAAAGGTTTCATGTTCTCAGTCATTAGTCTCATCCAGTAGATGCTTGTCCTTCATCCGGAGGTCTTCTGATTGCCTTGCCCATACTTACCACTTGCCCTTTTTTTTTAGTGTTAACAGACTTTTTACCATGAGAGCTGACTGAATGGACTGACAGTCTGAAAGCATATTTCAGGTCTTCTTGTATGGCTTGCTCAAGCCCTGCTGTAAAAACAAAAAAATATGAAATAAGGGGATGGGGGTCTCTCTGTGGAAAATATAATTTTGTATTTGTATTTTCAAATGATAATAAAACATGTTTGTGAAAGCTTTCCATCCTCTACTCTGGTCCAGAAATCAATGTGTTAAAAAATGAAAATAAAGCTGTTTTCAATCAGTCACCTATTGTTTTTACTGCTGAAATTATGTTATGATAAACTATTCATGATATTCATTCATTAAAAAAACAACACATCACAATCAGTTCCTCTAGCAAAAGTATGATTAGAACAAGCGAACAAAATCAAACTTGGACATAGTCATTTAAAACTAATTGTGTGCAGTCTTGAAGTGGGGTTGTCCTTGCATCATGTACTGTATGCCCCCCTCTTGTCAAAGTCAAAACGTTTCGATTGCAAAATAAATCCAATCCAAAGGATCCTTGATCATCATTCTGCAAGAAATAACTGAAACTCAGCCTACTGCCTCAAGTGTTTGCTACCTGGCAAGGTTTCCTGACAGAAACACACTGCAACAGAAATGTTATCAATTATTGAGAAGGTGATTTTTCACTGAGCTGTTAGTTATAGCAAAAAGAACATCGACAGGTCTTCATGAAATGATTGTATTACGTCCACTCAGAAAAAGTAGTCCGTTCTACTCATGGAGGTATAAAGAGAACAAGATGCAGCGTTTGATACGGGGCCTAGTAGCCAAAATGGCCTGACTCTCAACATCGAAAATATCCGGATCGTCCGGTAATCTCCGCATTCATTGAGCACATAGAGCATTTGCACTTTTGTATTACTTAAGCCCCGCCTCCAACCAGCTCCATCATGGCAGCAAAACATGCGTTCTTGGCTCAGTCAAATTAATGTTGTGGGAAAATAACTCCTTTATAACTTTTCGCAGTTTTCACTTTTTAGGACCAAATTGCTTTGAATTGAAGTGTTTGTAGTGGGTAGTTGATATACCGACACTTCCTGGTTCTGCTGCCTAGCAACCGCTAGAACAGAGGAACGACACTGTACAAGGTACCGGTACTAAGTCAGTAGCGGTACCTGATTGGACGATATTGGTATACCGATAAGCCGCTGGACAAACGGTGCTATCGATATATGAATTACGCTACTTCCTTTAAACAATTCTGGTTGGTTGGGAACCCTCATCCCGTGTGACGTATCCGGCTTGAGTACCACTGATTGGCCACTGTGAATGCCACTCGTCATCTCTCCTAACAGCGCTCTTATTATTGTGAGACTCCCGGGGGCAGACCATAGGGAAAGACGCAACATGTTGCTAGAAACAGCGTCTCAAGCAGTGGCGGCCGGCCCCCCTCTTCCCACATTAAAAATAAAAATATATATATTTTAAAAATATTATATAATTGGTATCAGTAAAATGTATAATCTACAATAAAATCTCGTTTAAAATTGTGTTACGATGTCTAAAGTTACTGATAAATCACATGTTTCCTGCCTGGCCTTGCCCGTGTATCATTACCCTCTCTCGTCTGGGCGCTATGCACAGCGCCCAGACGAGAGTGCAGCAAGTGCAGCAGAAGCCAACTGTTGCTATCTTTAAACTATGCCGCCGAAACATAATTTCAGCCAATCAGCGTCGTCAAATCTGATGGTCACAGGGGCGCCTACGTCAGCGCCCGGTGCAGTCTGTGAGTTGTTTGGACTCGTATCCAAGGAGACAAAACAGGAAGCTGTCATACACTCTGGAAGCTATCATTAGTAGCTATTATGAATACTCCGTTTTTGACATAAAAATTGAATTATGGATTATCAATAATTTGTTCAAAGTGACAGACACATTGGATTAACCTATGGATTAACCTTCAGCCGCGTTTTTCTCGTTTTTGATCAGAATAACAGCTAAAGGTGAGCATATCTCCGTGTTTAGCTACCTAAAGCTACGTCGTGTGATGTCTGTATTTGCTTCCCCTGTCGCGAGTTATGATCGCTCAGTGATGATACTTATATTTCTAGAATCTGTGGAATCTCAGCTTGTTAGCTAAGCTTGTTTGTGCATATCCGATAAGTATATCGATTAATTTATACCTAGAGTGCGTTTTTTCATTCAGGGCTCATTTAGACGCTTCTTGTGAGACTTGTGTTTTGTTTCGGTAAACAAGGTTCATATCATCAGTTACCTGAATTTCTTCCCGTTAAATGAGTAGGACACATGAATAGTTTATTACATTTTAAGAAGCCCTGCTGGGACACAGTTTTGTGAAAGAAAAACGGGGGGGAAAGCCCCTTAACAGGTTAAATGGGAATTGAATAATTTTAAGTAATTTTGAGTGTTCGAGTGTTTGAGTGTTCCCAAAGCAAAGTGTTCTGCAGTTTGTGTGGGCCTACTGTACTGTTGCACAGTTTATACTGTATAAACTATGTCCAGGACAAGGTGTTTGGAAGTTTTGGAAGATTCATAGCTAACCACACCACACCGTTGAAGATTATGGAGGTATTGATCAGTCTTCTCATATTTTTAAGCCTCACTTTGTCCTCCCCCCCCCCTAACATCATCAGGAGTAATAATTTAAGGGGTCTTTTCTCCATTTTTGTTAACGCGGGGAGCGCAGACCCCCCTAGTATTGTTTGGTCACCATTTCCACAGCCCCACCTAAAATATTTTCCACCAGTCGCCACTGGTCTCAAGGCTTCTTAACATTTAACAACCTATTAATGATGCATACCCACTTAACGGGAAAACTCAGCTAACAGACTATATTAACCATTTTACCTACACGGAACAGAAGTCCAACACCAAGAGTCTAAATCAACACTTAGCAAAACGGGTTAACAGGGCTAACGGCTACTTTAGCACATAACTGACAAAAGCGATCTTTTCTATGTCATTTCATCTGCACAAACAACATATCACATGAAAGCTGATTCCATTGGTGTAAGTCTCATCACTGTACAACCAAAACTCACTGAACTAGCAGCCAGGAAAGAGCAAGAAAACAACTTCACTTTACGTAGCCATGATGATAGTTATGTCTTACCTTTGCTGTTTTTGTGATCAAAAGTTGTGTTTAAGGGCATAAAAACAGTTAATCCAATGTCTCTGTGTAACTTTAAAATTACATTACATTACATTACATTGCATTTAGCTGACGCTTTTATCCAAAGCGACTTACAATAAGTGCGTTCGACCAACAAAATACAAACTTGAGGAAAACAGAATCATATAAGTACATCAGGCTTCATAGAGCAAAAACATTTCAAGTGCAACTCAACTGGCTTTAGATAAAATGATTACTGATAATCCATCATTACAATTATAAATAATAAATGCAATATAATGGTTAGCCGACCGGAGATTCCGGTTTAGGAGGTGCGCACGCAGCGTCTCGTTTTAACTGAATAATGGTCATGTTTACATGGATTTATGAACTGCCCCTAATTACAGCCCCCCTTCCAGAGACACACTGTCAAACACACTCATACCTGCTTGGTATGACATTGAAAAAGTTACATTAAATAATAAACCAAAATAAATTACGATAAAATGACTGTTGTTTAATCTTTACATCTTGTAATCATGTCTATAATTTTGAACACCAAATTATTGAGAAGTATCAATAAGAGTATCGAAAAATACCGGTATCGATAAGTGGTATCGTATCGGTATCGTTAAAATCCTAACGATACCCATCCCTACTCATGACTGTCCAAGACTGTTCACAGTTTATTTTTCATTAAGCCAGCCTTTGGTTAGAGCCCATGCTGTATTCCCTTACTTTTTACTTCCTGTCTGTCTTCTTCTGCTGATTTCTCTGAGTCTTTTGACCTCTTTCCTTCTCTCGCTTGTTCTCTTGTTATTGTTCACTTATTCTTCTCTTCATTTACGTTGGTTTAGCCATCATGAATCCAAAGTTTGGTGTTCTTCACAAATACATAAATGAATATTCAAACATGATTCCACTGTGTCTGATGGAGGACAACTAATGTGTTCTGTCTTTAGCCACAGCTGACCGTAAATACTCCGGACTTCTTCTGCCGATGGATATGACTGTACATAGTCCATTGATCAGAGCCTTAGCAGCGGTCCTTAGCAAACTACGGATTGTCCAAATTGACCAATCAGAATCAAGTGTTCAACCAAACCGTGTAATAACAAATAATTAGCATCGCAGAATAGTTGCCAAGAAACATAAAGTGGCTGTAGAGCTTACACACTATAATAAGAAAAGTAAACATATTTTTGCTCTTGGGGAAGAAATGTTGTGAGAAAAGCACATCTAAAGTACCTTTTTGTAGAGCTCAACTTCCCCCATGGACAAGTTGAAAGCAAGCAAACCATCCATCACTGCCCACACACAGTAAGATAAGTGCCTGATTTAGGCTTGTTTTGTGTGTCTACATTGAGTCAGATTAAACTTGGTGTTTTGCATCTGAATTACCAGAGGACAATGCTACAGAAGATATTCACTAAAAAGCATCTTGTTTCCTCTATGTAAGAATGAAGTCATGGTTACATTGGGATATGGCTCACAGCCGACTCACAGAGGGCATCAGCTGACTGAAAGGACCAATTAAAAAAGGTTGAAAAATGACTGCAGGTGCAGGAAGGGCTCTTGAGAACTCATTTGGCGAGGCCCTGTGCTCTCCAGTGCTCATTTGAAAGCATTCTGCTCAGTCGTGTAGCTTTCGATGTGTACAGTATGAAGGCTTTTATTATAACCAGGGCTCTGAGTGTCACCGTGCCTTCAGCCTGTCTCTGGGCTCTTTGTGATCAGGCCTTTCACCAATCACCAGTCAATGATGATGTCATACTGAATACAGAAAAATATAAGAAGGGCTGGGTCTATGGAGCTAATTTCCTGCCATAACTCCACAAACAAACTAAACAGGTTTTACAAATGCCTCATGATTCACTAACAAACACAATGTGGTTTGCAAATACAAAGTACCATCTACAAACTAATGCATTTAGTTTTGCAAAGAAAAAACGTATCTATCAAACAAACACATAACATTTTTCTAATAAATCATGTTTCAGAGACAACTTCAGCATAGGTTTTACAAGTACACAACTTTTTTTCACAAGTACAACACTTTTTTTTACAACTACAACACTTTTGTTTACAAGTACAACACTTTTTTTTACAAGTACAAAACTATTTTCTTCTCACGGCGGAATATTACTGCCAAAAGTCCCGTGACTCACTCACGTGACTTTTGGCAGTAATATTCCGCCTTGGCTTGCTCATAGGCCCAATCCCAAATCACCCCCCTCGACCCTACCCCTCTGTGACGGAGTGAACTCCGTCTGTAGCCACACTCACAGCTGAATGAAGTTCCCTCCATTAAGGGTTAAGGGTATAAATACAGCGGCAAGCTTTGGGACGGCGTCCCCTCTCTCCGGCAGAAATAGGAAATGCCGTAACTGTATGTAACAACGGTTTCAAATCAGCATCTCTTTGACAAAAATGTAAATTAATAACTCAAATAAAACTCCAAAAATCTTTATTTGTGTTACTTTTTTGTAAAGCTCTTTTAGTTTTAAACCTGATGTTTATAAGCTTCTTAGTTTTTGCAACAATCTGTAAATATACACAACTTTATAATAAAATGCACACATTTACTTTTTTCTAGACTAAACACAGGTATGATCCTAAGTTAAAACATATGAGGTTATCATGAGGTTGTTAACATCGCAGTTTATCAGTGGATGTTTGCTGGAACTACTTGTAAACAGCTTGTTTCCTGACAGACACACACAGCGTGACTCCGGTCAGGTAGAGACCGGTCTCAAGTCAGCACCGCTGCAGACTTGTTGTTTGAGGACTTGATAGCCCACTCCCCCTCCACACCGCTCCACACTCGTTGGTTGGAACAGCACTTAATATGGCGGACCCTCCGCGCGAACGCGCAAACGGAGGGGTAGGGTGTAGGGGTAATAATAATAATAGCTTAGATTTATATAGCGCCTTTCATGGGACCCAAGGTCGCTTTACAAGGAAGAACAGGGCAAAACAAACATAACAAAACAAAAGGCAATCAGACAACCAGTCAGACAGACAAAAACAACAAATAGATTAGGGGCCAAAGGCCTTGGTGAACAGATGGGTCTTGAGGGCCCTTTTGAAGGCGTCAAGCGTGGGGATGTTGCGAATCTCCGCAGGGAGAGCGTTCCAGAGGGTGGGGGCTGCCACGCTGAAGGCTCTGTCCCTGAAGGTTCGCAGTTTGGTGCGGGGGGTGGTAAGCAGGCCAGAGTCTGAAGACCGCAGAATCCGGGGTGGGCCATGTGGGTGAAGGATGTCCGATAGGTACTGGGGGGCATGGGCATGGAGGGACTTGTAGGTAAGGAGGAGGATTTTGAATGATATGCGGGACTTGACCGGCAACCAGTGGAGGTGGATGAGGGTGGGAGTGATGTGCTGCCATGGCTTTGTATTTGTGAGTACCCTAGCAGCACAGTTTTGGACATACTGGAGCCTGTCCAGGGTTTTGTTGGGAACCCCAAACAGGAGACCATTGCAGTAGTCCAAGCGGGAGGTGACAAACGCATGGACTAGGGTTTCGGCAACCGACTTCGAGAGTGACGGTCGGAGTCTTGCAATGTTCCTTAGATGGAAAAAGGCCGATTTGGTCACAGACTTGACGTGGGAGTAGGGTGTAGGGGGCGGTTTGGGATTGGGCCATACACACTCACACATGCTCACTCACACATGCTCCACGGCAGCAGGAGGCGCTACTGAGTCCATTGGGAAGGCCTTGCCAGTCTGATGACAGTGGTGTTTCTAGCGATCCAGCGATCTGGGTCAGTGTTATAGTGATAATATTATAAACAAGGTTAATTTAGCGATCACAACGAAAACAGCCAAGACACATATTGAGCCCAGAAAATGAATGTTATTAGGGCTGTAAATATAACTAGAGAATGCAATTCCTGAAGAAATTGCTAGTGGGAATGCTTTATGCTGAAAAGCTGACGCTAAACTGCTATGCTGAAATGTAATGTGTAAGAAGAAAGTGAAGAATTTAGATTGAAATGATACATGAACACTGGGGGCTTGAATGTGTGATGAGAGAAGAAAAGAAAGTAAAAAGGCTTGGAAAAGCAGCAGAATATTTGAACTGCAAACTGTTGAACTAACTTGATGGTGAATGATCTGTCGCCATGGCAACGGCATTTGATGACACCCCATAATACGCTTAGATGCGTTGATGGCTGCATCGTTACCAAACCTGTGAAGTTTTGGGCCGTTTGGAAAATGTTCACTGAAGTTATGAGAAAACCGTGTTTCATGGCGAGCATTGTGTTGCCATGGCAACGGCATTTGAAGAAATCTCAAAACTGTC
This sequence comes from Gymnodraco acuticeps, assembly GCF_902827175.1. Lineage (NCBI taxonomy): Eukaryota > Metazoa > Chordata > Actinopteri > Perciformes > Bathydraconidae > Gymnodraco > Gymnodraco acuticeps. Next base: position 607,492 of record NW_022989899.1, read on the forward strand.
CCGAAGATGTCTTCACGGCTGGAGTGTTAGCACACATGTGAAGTTTGAGCACTTCTTGAACATTTTCATACACTGTAAAATATTACCATGATTTCACAATATTTAGAAGTAATATTTTACAATAAATTACTGTTTTACCACTTTACAGTCTTTACCTGTGATGTTCACAATATAATACTGTAATTTTGAATTTCACAGTGAAATCAATGCAGGCATAGTTAATTACTGTGAATGTACAGGATACATGATTACCAGGATTTCACAACATGTTACTGTATTATTTCACAGTACAATACTGTATTCAGACCATCCTCTGTGATAACACAACAAACTAAGTGATTTTCTTGCTTTTATCGCTCTTGCTTGGCTTTAAATACTAATTTATTTCTTTGGTGCAGGTTTTACTTAAATTGAAAGGGGCACCGCTGCATGTGCCTTAAAATAAACTATGCAACATATACATCTATGTAAAATTGAAATTGTTGTCTTGGCTTATTGTTTTCAGGTGCTTCCTGGGCATTAATCCTGAGACGGGCTCGAAAGCCAAAAAGAGGCATGGCAATTTAAACCCCCAAGTCAGCACATTCTTCAGAAAATTGTTGACTTCGAGTGGATGTCTGTGTAGACATGTGTTAAGTACTCCCCTCCTTGTTTTCTGACTCCCTGGCTCCGCCTCTGCCCAGGTGTTCCAAATTCCACTCAGCCGTATTTAGTATTTAAGTATTGAGTCAGCCACCAATTGTGCAAGTTCTCCCACTTAAAAAGATGAGAGGCCTGTAATTTTCATCCTAGGTATACCTCAACAGAATGAGAAAAAAAAATCCAGAAAAAACATTGTCTGATTTTTAAAGAATGTATTTGCAAATTATGGTGGAAAATAAGTATTTGGTCAATAACAAAAGTTAATCTCAATACTTTGTTATATACCCTTTGTTGGCAATGACAGAGGTCAAACGTTTTCTGTAAGTTTTCACAAGGTTTTCACACACTTTTGCTGGTATTTTGGCCCATTCCTCCATGCAGATCTCCTCTAGAGCAGTGATGTTTTGGGGCTATCGCTGGGCAACACGGACTTTCAACTCCCTCCAAAGATTTTCTATGGGGTTGAGATCTGGAGACTGGCTAGGCCACTCCAGGACCTTGAAATGCTTCTTATGCAGCCACTCCTTCGTTGCCCGGGCGGTGTGTTTGGGATCATTGTCATGCTGAAAGACCCAGCCACGTTTCATCTTCAATGCCCTTGCTGATGGAAGGAGGTTGTCACTCAAAATCTCACGATACATGGCCCCATTCATTCTTTCCTTTACACGGATCAGTCGTCCTGGTCCCTTTGCAGAAAAACAGCCCCAAAGCATGATGTTTCCACCCCCATGCTTCACAGTAGGTATGGTGTTCTTTTGATGCAATTCAGCATTCTTTCTCCTCCAAACACGTCTAGTTGAGTTTTTACCAAAAAGTTCTATTTTGGTTTCATCTGACCATATGACATTCTCCCAATCCTCTTCTGGATCATCTACATGCTCTCTAGCAAACTTCAGACGGGCCTGGACATGTACTGGCTTAAGCAGGGGGACACGTCTAGCACTGCAGGATTTGAGTCCCTGGCGGCATAGTGTGTTACTGATGGTAGCCTTTGTTACTTTCGTCCCAGCTCTCTGCAGGTCATTGACTAGGTGAGATCTTGCGTGGAGCCCCAGATCGAGGGAGATTATCAGTGGTCTTGTATGTCTTCCATATTCTAATAATTGCTCCCACAGTTGATTTCTTCCCACCAAGCTGCTTACCTATTGCAGATTCAGTCTTCCCAGCCTGGTGCAGGTCTACCATTTTGTTTCTGGTGTCCTTTGACAGCTCTTTGGTCTTGGCCATAGTGGAGTTTGGAGTGTGACTGTTTGAGGTTGTGGACAGGTGTCTTTTATATTGATAACGAGTTCAAACAGGTGCCATTAATACAGTTAACAAGTGGAGGACAGAGGAGGCTCTTAAAGAAGAAGTTATTTATTTTACCGAGGAATTTACCAATTAATTCATTACAAATCCTACAATGTGATTTCCCCCATTCTGTCTCTCATAGTTAAAGTGTACCTAGGATGAAAATTACAGGCCTCTCTCATCTTTTTAAGTGGGAGAACTTGCACAATTGGTGGCTGACTAAATACTTTTTTGCCCCACTGTATAAAGAGAAGCTGGAAGAGAAGGATGTCTCGTCTATCCTAACGGCGGGAGACACTCTCCTTAGAATACCTCTTTGCCATTTTGAGCTGAAGGCCATATTTTTGCAGATGTGTTAAAGTTTAGCCTGGAGGACCTGGTAGTCCAGTTTTCGCGGCTTTATTTTGTTTCCGATAGGGTTTATAATTGATTTATGGTTGGGGGGGAAGCTCTGGGTCCTACGGCCCGTGGTGTGGCTGGCTCGGGTTCCCTCCTTCTGTTTGTTCCTTTTGGCCAGTCCTCCAGACCTCTTTTTGTTTCCCGCTTCGCTTGTGTGAGCAAACTGCTGATTATCAATAAATGCTCGTTACCAAGTACCGGTTATTGCGTGTATTCTTTCATGTTGTGGGTCTCAGCACGAGCCACTACCGCGGAGTAGATGTTGGGGCCGTAACAACATGTCCAAGACACTGTGAAATGTACTTTGCACTTCAATGGAGTAATACAAAGTTAAAATGGGCATTTTCTTTGTTTTTCTATTATCAATCAATCAATCAATCAATGTTTATTTATATAGCCCAATATCACAAATGTTACATTTGTCTCAGTGGACTTTACAGTTTGTACAAAATATCAGTATGACAATACGACACCCTCTGTCCTTAGACCCTCACATCGTACAAGGAAAAACTTCCAAAGAAAACCCACAGTTTAAAGGGAAAAATGGGAGAAACCTCAGGGAGAGCAACAGAGGAGGGATCCCTCTCCCAGGACGGACAGACGTGCAATAGATGCCGTGAGTAAATTGAAAAGATAATACATTTGCAACATAGGTAGTCCAAATGTTTGGAAATGCATGTGTGTATAATAGGAAGATGAATCCACGAGGATATCCATCCAGGACCTATGATCTAGGACCACAGCCACGACTCAAGATCCAGGGCTCGCGATCCAGGACAGAGGAGCGCAGGATCATCCATGACTCCGGATCCCGGCGTATATAGACACCAAAAAGAAAGACATTTGGGGAAGCTGGGTTAATCGGAACATGAGAGTACACAGGTATAGACAGAGAGAAGGAAGAAGTAAGATGTCCCCCGACAAACTAAGCCTATATCAGCAAAACTAGGGGCTGAATCTAATCAGCCCTAACTATAAGCTTTATCATTATTATTATTATTATTATTATGGTAAAACCCCAGTTAACTAGTCAGATTTACAATATAATATCATATTATATACATTTTTATATTTACAGTTAATTACTGGCTAATATGTTGCATTACTTCTACAGTAAAAGTGTGAAAATACAAGTAATTACTGTAATTTATGTACAGCAAGGTACCATAATACCACAGCTCTGTACTGCTATATCACAGTAATTCCATGGGCATGGAAACTGTAAAGTCACAGTATTTAGTTGTACTTTTATTCTAATTTACTGTAAAATATCTACAGTAAATTACTGTGAAATATTTACAGTCAATTACTGTGAAATATTTACAGTAAATTACTATGAAATCCATGCAACTAGTAGCCAGTAATTTACTGTAATTTTACAGCCAAACATTTTACAGTGTAGGAGTTATAGCAACATCATATTTTATGGCGAGGAAACGGCATATGGTGAGATCTCAGATTTGGCATAGAGCTGTTGAGGCATGGACCGGTGTTAAACAAGTGAAGATTGGGGGACGATTGGACCGTGTCAATTGGATTTACAGCGACATCCTGTTTCATGGCGAGTTGTCTGTCGCCATGGCAACGGCATTTGATGACACCCCATAATACGCTTCGATGCGTTGATGGCTGCATCGTTACCAAACCTGTGAAGTTTTGGGCTCTTTGGAGTATTTTCACTGAAGTTATGAGAAAGCCGTGTTTCATGGCGAGCATTGTGTTGCCATGGCAACGACATTTGAAGAACTCTCAAAACTGTCCCGTAGATGTCTTCACGGCTGGACTGTTAGCACACTGCTATCTGAAGTCTGCTGCTCTGAGCATGTCAGTTGGAGCGATGACATCATCGTGTTCCATGACACAGGTGTTTATATTTGAGCTAACGAGGTGTGCAGAGATCAAAGGTTTCCATTGTTCTGAATGAGAGATAAACCTCTTACATATGAACGTTTTGTGGAAGAACCGTAACAGATATCTGTGAAATTTCAAAACGTGAAGCATGTCAAGGAAGTTGAGTATCTGAAGTGTAATTTTTGTGTACTTTCGGGTTAATAATGTGGCCTTTTTGGCAGATTAACTAAAGGTGTGCGTCTGCTACCGTGAGGAAATATCAGCCTGAAATTACAATGGGCTTTAATGGAGGCATGTTGAAAGTTTTTGTCACTTCATGCCCTCAAGAGGCATTTTGTTGAATTATTTGTAATTTTTCAAGCTACGAGATGTTTTCCTACGTTTGTCATGACAAATTATGTCACAGGAATGTAGGATTTGGGAATTATGGCAGTTTAAAAAATATATATGAAGGCACATTTCAAGATGTTCTCCCCTCTAGCTGTGACATCACACACTCTAGTTAATGTTACAATCTGAAGAAAACCTCTTTAACAAGGTCTGAACAATGTTTAATATCTCTAAAAGTAAGAATCAGATTTAAAAGTTGTTTTACACGAATAATGTCAGAAAGATGTGTAACATTTTAAAGTTGGAATGAGGTTTCTGAGTGAAAGTATGAATGAACAGTTAGCAGTTGAAGTCGCATGACAATTTGTTGAAGTTGAAGAATTTCTCCATTGACTTCAATGGTTAAAAATGTGATGTATTATGGGATGTATCTCTGGAAATATGAAAGTTATGAATGAGAAAAGTAATAGCCATTGATTCCCGACCGAGCTGAACGTTTTGTTGTTTGAACGGAGTTTCTGCAATGTTCAATGCGGGAGAAGAAGCGCGGCAAAATAAGTCGGCGGAATAATAATAAACTTTTCGTCCGTAGAATAACAGTTAGTGGGAATGCTGTATCAGCATTCCCACTAAATAAGCCTTTGTCTAAAATGGACAACATTGTAACTAAGGAGATTTAAACTACACAGCGATTCTGCACTCGGTCAATCAGCTGCTCTTCATTTTCTTTCCTGCTATATTCAATGAGTGATACAAATATTTTTTACCACAAGTTCTTAGTAAAACTGACACTGTTGGACTCGGTACTAGTTGACTGCTACCAGAAATAAAATGAAGTACTTTACTGTGTACGTTGTGAGTAATCCTCTGTCAGAGTCCCCATAGTACATAATGCATGTTTTCTGCTATCTTTGATGAGTGATACAAATAAAATGTTACCATTAGTTCTTAATGAAATTGATACTGTTTGACTTAGTTAGCCTACTACTAACAATACATTGAAGTACTTTTACTGTGTATTTTTTTAGAAATACTCTGTCAATGTCCCCTCCTGAGTAGGCTACAAGAATGCATGTTTTTCTTTTAATAAGCGTTAAAAAACATTTCTTCATGAGACTGATATTGTTGGAGAGAGTATTTTAAGAGGATGGTAGACATGATATCAGCACTACTCAGTCAGTACTCCGGCAGCAGCATTTTACCCCTTGGAAAGTCTTTAGAGTCTGGCCTGAATAGCTGGTCACAAATATCCTTCAGCAAAGTAACACACTCTGTCACATGGTTGCCCTCTTATGATGCTGCTGTCTTTTAATATATAATTATTCCTCTGACGCTAGTTCGTTCCTCACAGATTATTCAGTCTCATCAGCCTCATCCTTCCATCAGTCCCAGTCAACGCCTCCAGCACACTTCCAGTGTCTGACTCCATATGATATTGTCCTGATGCTGTAAGGGCGATGCCCCATGATCACAAAATGACCCCTCTAGAGTCTGAGTGCCAAGGACCTCATATTATGTCATTAATGTTACATCACCCATTATAACAATTTTACTGTATGTGTTTGGAGAAATAACACAATCAATGGCCCAGAATTGTACTTTATAAATTATGAATCTTGTGGTGCTTGAAAAAATACACACTGGCTAAGCCGGCCAGGTTATATATATGCCTTTTTTGGAGCCCTTTTTTGCAATATTTATTAAAATGTCACTAGTTATTTAAACAAACCACTATGTGAGGATAAGAAGCCACCATAAAACGCCCTTTATCTAGAGAGCCATTGAAGCCCATGAAGAATTTATCCTTCCACAAATCTTTTCAACTGCTGTATTAATAAAGTTGCCACGTGTTTTCAAATTCAAGTTAAGGCACTATCTGTGCAGAACATTACAAATATTCTTCATTTGCAGTATTTTAAAAGTGTTCAGAAAGACTGCATCAATTATATGCTATTTATATATCTATATATATAGATATATAATATCAATATTGTTATTAACTTCAACCAAAGTCAATTTAAATAGCAGGCAAAAATGGGTTAATTGCCATGGATGTGGTGTTTGATATAGTTTACGTTCAATTTTAACTATTTTAGGCAGAAAAACGTATATTGACGAAACCTTTTTTAATAATTTACTATAATTTAGAAAGGTTTTTGTGAGAAATCATTTCAAAAGTAAACTTCTTTTTCATTTTATATTTAAATTTGAAATGTTTGCACACAACATTATTAATGTATACATTTGTATAGAATTTTTAAAATTATGAATCCATTTATTTTATTGTATTTCCTTGAGGCTGGGGAAGATATCCAGCATGTGGTTCAACATGTAATACAAATAAGTATATGTACAACATGGAAAAGTAAATAAAATAAGTTTAATACTGTAGGAGGATGTGGATTTATTTTCTCTCACCTTGTAATTACACAATCAAACAATCTATCATTTAGCTCTGACCTTCACAAAAACATTTAGTTGAATTGGACACATTTTTCGAAGCTCTATTGACTGACATGCGATGACTGGGACTGATGGAAGAATCTGAGAGGAATGAACTAGGAGCAGAGAAATAATCATATTTAAAAGACAGCAGCCACATAAGAGGCCAACAAGAGTCACAAGGGTGTGTCACTCACTTTGCTGAATTAGCTCCATAATATGGAGCTAATTTCCGGCCATAACTCCACAAACGCCTCATGATTCACTAACAAACACAATGTGGTTTGCAAATACAAAACACCATCTATAAACTAATGCATTTAGTTTTGCAAAGAAAAAACGTATCTATCAAACAAACACATACCATTTTTCTAATAAATCATGTTTCAGAGATAAATTCAGCATAGGTTGACCTTTTCAATCAAAACCTTAGCTTACACAAACATTTCAAATCAATCCTCCTCAAGCACATTTTAAAGATCAGACAATTATTTTCTCCTAATAGTGTGGAAACTGTCAACCACGCCTTCATCATCAGTCGATTAGACTGCTGTTAATCATTGCTCTCTGGCAACATTAAGAAATCCCTCTCCTGTCTGTAGCCCATCGAAACTCTGCTGCAAGGGTCTTATCTCAAGCTCGGAAATACTGTATGACCACAGCACACCCATCCTGCCTCCCTTTCACTGGCTACCTATTGCTTTACCCAATTTGTTTGTCCAAGTTTTTTTCAAGGTTATTGGTTCATTTATATTCGTTTAACAAATACATTTAATTATATGCAGCAATGGACTACCGCCCTGTACCCACAAGGGCTTTGTTAAGCATTTCTTGGTTTGTAAGGGATTTTTTTCTTACTGAAGCGGATTATATCACAGAATGCAAGTCCTTAGAAATATATTAACAGTCCTGAAATATTTCAATCAACCCCTTCTCAAGCACCCTGCTGCCCCAGTCTCCATCAGTTGATTACGGGCCTGGCTGTCTGTGTGTCCCGTGTGGGTCTCTATGCTGGAGCAATTACATCCAGCAACCCCCCTCTCCCTTCTCTTGCTGCACAGTGAAGTATTAACTAAGGAATATTTCACCCAGGCCTGTGAGGCGTCCCACTCATCTTATTACACACTCTCAAATCAGCCCTGTGTTATCACCTGGCACTGCCTGCTATTACAAAGCACACTAATTATTAGTCCCAATCAGCCGGCACAGGAGAGAGCTCTCCACAGACTCCTGAAGCTTTGCTATGAGCAGGTACACAATATTCTTCCTTGTAGAGAAGGCGTGGTCTGTGATTCTTGGTACTATGTCATTAAGATGTCCATTTATGTAGTCTAACTGGCTGTGACATTCTGATTCAATTCATATCATTGATTGTATATTTCAAAAGAAGAAGAATAGGGGGTATCAGCGCCCTGGAGTGGTTTTGCTACTATCCAACTATGTAGAGAGTAAGAGAACTGAGAAGCATCTTTTGGCTTTTGCTTTTTGCTTTCTTCATCATACTCCTTGTTTTGGAACAACCACTCGATCGGCAAAAATAATGATGTCATGTAGTCTGTTTATAAAAACAGTCTACCAACAAAACAGTCTACCAACACGGCTAACCGCTGTTGCTTAACAGATGTTAGACCACACAACCCTCTGCTCACCAGCCTTGTCTTTCAAATGAATTAACTGAAAATAATTCTACATCAAGAAGAAGAAGAAGACATACTTTATTAATCCCTCACAGGGAAATGTATTTCTCAACTCTGTTGTGTTTACACACATTACACACACAGGAAGAATATACATGCACAAACGCAACCACATGCGGATAGGAGAGGTGGCAGAGTAGAGAGGCTGCCAGTTATCCGGCACAGAGGGAGCAGTTTCAGGGTTAGGTGCCGGGCACAAGGGCACCTCGGCAGTGGCCCAGGAGGTGAACTGCACCTCTCCAGCTAACAGCTCTCAAACCGTTTTTTTGGGATCGGGACGCGAACCGGTGTCCCTTCGGTTGCAAGACCGAGTCCCTACAGACTGAGCCACTGCCAGTGGGCTTTCTTAACAACTCATCAGCTGTACTCCCCTAAAAACAGGAACAAAAACATATATCACAGATATTGTGTGTATTGCTGCAATCAAAAGCTTAATAGAATCAGAGTTTCAGTGACGAAGTCCATCCACTCAGGTTGCTTACGTTGACAAGGGTACAGCAATGTTGAATGTGGGATCAAATCCTTGCCAGATCAAGACTAATGAACCTCTTCTTTGTTTGGTTATAATGTCAAATTGACTCTGTACTTGTAACTCCCAAATAACTTCCCTTTAATACCTCTTCTTCTCAAGGAAATGGTCATGTTGAAATCTGATCTTGGTAAAAGCCTACATTAAATATTGATGATGATGAGAGGACATCTGGCTTCAATACAGCAGTAGGTCTGAGATTTCTCATCTGCCACATCATTATATATGCAGAGGTGTATGACAAGCAGGGGCTCGATGGGACTTGACACCAAAGACAATTTGGTGGACTTGTTTTGCACATCTGCATGAGTGTTCTGGGAAACCAGCACAGAATGTTGCAACAGCGTAGCGGCAGTGCAGCTTCCATACAAACCACTACAAATAAGGTTTTCTAATCAAAAAATTGTCTAAAATAATGTTTTATTTTCTAATCAAACAATCATGAGCATTGAAAAATACTTATAATGTAATCAGAAATCCTAGACAGAGGCGGTCCACAGTAAGTGCACAGAGGATACACTAACAGAAGACCGTCCATCATCTGTCAGGCACATCAACATTTATCTGTCCCCCCGTGACTCCCTGTCACACAAGGCAACTTCCATTGATCATTGTCATGGCAACGGCCTTTGGAACGAGACAGCCCAGCGGCCGTCAGACCTTCCACTGTGTCCTGGCTTCTTTTGTTCCTCTCCTCAACCATGCGATAAGATTATCGCTGACAACCTCAGGTCAGCCGCCAACCACAGACCAAAGCCACACGTAGATGGTGGCAAAAGGAAAAGAGATGTGACAAAACTCTCTGAGGATCTGGATTTTGAATCCGAGTGGGTGATGGCCATTTTTCCCCAAAGAATCTAAAAGGGTTAAAAAGCCTTTGGAAAAAGCCCCGATCCCGAAGTCTGCAATTCTATGGAGACAACTAAAGAAAGATAGAACACAATAATGCCAAAAATCATTAATGATCTACAAAACCAATCTTGCCTGTATCATCACAGATTCTGAAACTCTTGAACAATTAATGATATGTCTAAAAGTGGATGGCAGAGGAAATGAAAAAAAGGACAGCAAGATTGAAGACTGATAGATCCAGATGAGGTAACATTATTTATTTAAAGATATAATTATTAATGGCTCCTTTATCATCGTCTCCTTCCTGTGATGGCATCAATATTTAATGTTTCTCATTGGAATAAATTGGAAAATATAATGTATTTCAAATCCAGTGACACAAATTCTAAAAATTGAACATTGAAAAGGTTACAATGGTAATCCAGGAGGTTTTAGGAATACCTGAAATAGCTGTGTGTCAGTCGTTCTAGTTTAGTGACGATTACGTTCCAGGTTTGTCCCCCTTTCTTTTATTTTTGTTTGGCGTGTGTGTTGGAATCTACCCTTTGTCATACAGGTCAGAATCATTATTAGTTCTTACGCTGGATGTGCTGCCTAAAAGGACCTGACGAAGTAAAGCATTCCCTTTCATAGCAGCGACAATAAAGCAACATCTGTTCATCCGTACCTAGCCTCAAGCAGCAACAAACTCCCAATGCTTCCAGCCTCCTCTCCAGAACCAACCGCTGCCAGAGTCCTGACCGGTAACTCAAGGGGTCCACCAAATGCTAATCAAGACAGCTCCTTCACTTCCTTCCAGAATGATTCTCAAGATAGACGAAGGACATCCAACCAGCCAGAAGTGTTGCTTTAAAGTGAATTTGAAAGAGGGTCAATGCTTTGCCAAGGTACCAAATTGAAATGATGATCGCTATGGGTCAAAGCATGATGATGTTTAGAAGTCTCATTTAGCTTTTTTGTTAGAAACTACTGTTTTATGACACATAGAAGCTTGTGTTAACCACAGACCTTATTTCATACATCTAACCAAAATCACTTGGGCTTCAAGATGAGTGGTAAAATGCTGACTCATTTCCAGGTTTTAGGACTAACTTCTCCTTCACTTTATACTCTCTAGCAACCGTTTTATGTTGTGTACTTTTAAATGTTCTGTTGCAATAGCCATACGTGGTCTACTGTCTCATTTCAAGTCAGAAACACCTGTACAAGAGAAGAATAAAAAACAAGTGAAAACTGCTTTGACAATCATCAATTCTACTGTATCTAAAAAATGGCAGATTTTTCAAATGTTAAAAAATAAGTCTGAATATGAGATCAAATGACTTGTAAAGATGGATTGGAAATCACACTTGGATGAGCAGAACATCTGTCAGGACATATCACTGAGGATCCTGAGACCTCTGCCTGTGTCCTCCCTCTCTGTGGACTGCTGTGACTGGAGCATCTGCATAATGCATCCTGTGCTATTTGCCATGACTGGCTGTGGTTGTCGGGTGATGGGACGGATGCCTGCCAGTCATCCAGGGCGCAGCGTGACATTTGTTCCTCTCCAGTTGTCATGGGGACTCACCAATGTATTCAGTCTGCTGTTATCCAGGGCCTGTTTGGGGGGGGCGTGACACTGCAAATCCTACCCTTGAAACCTCTCTCCATGAGTGACCGTTCCACTCCTGTGAATTTACCACTTTCACGCCTCTTATTGTTTCATTTCTCCTGCACCTGGGCCACTGCGAGGACAGGGCTGCTGGAAGGAACGCCAGGAGACGACACCTATCATCTAGTAACAGTATAGCACATCACACACACACACACACACACACACACACACACACACACACACACACACACACACACACACACACACACACACACACCACACACACACGCACACACACACGCACACACACACACACACGCACGCACGCACTCACGCACGCACGCACGCACTCACACACACACACACACACACACACACACACACACACACACACACACCACACACACACACACACAACTCACACACACACAGCGGTTGAATGTAAATGTTATCAAGTACAACTTTATGCTACTTCAGATGTTGTGGAGTAAAATTACAATATTGCCTTCAAATATGAAGTGTAGTAGAAGTATATAGTAGAATCAGAGGAAAATACTCAGGTAGGTACCTCAATAAGTACAATACAATAAAAGTATTGTACAGTACAATAACAAATTGTACAATACAAAATGCAGTACATTTACTCCATTAGACTCCATTGCTTTTCAGAATGAAACTTACATCAGAAGATATAGAGTAGAAACTTTGTACTGCACCTTTTAATCTATTATTATGTGAATTTGTACGATGATGGGTTGATAGCCGAATCACAGGCTCAGGTGTTTAGAGCGTCTTGCTAATAAGCCACGGTCCGAGTACCTTATTTGCTTTACATTTCCCAGCTGTTTGACAAATAAACAATTCTGATTTCTGATTCTGAGTGTGTGTCTGCTTCCCCCTAATGGACTGATCATGGACATTTTCTCTGTAGTGCCTTTTCAGCCTGCAGCTTTCTCAGCCAAATCGAAATCTCATCATTTGTAGTTTACAGGAATATTTAGGGCCTAAAGACAGCATGAGCCACAACATGTACTGTTTACATTTCAATGTCTCTAAGTGTGCATTGGTCTTTAACGCAACTGACTGTGATAAGCTGCACTAAACTTGGTTGACTGAATGCATCATGGCTTACAAACCGTGTATGGTATGCATTTATATAGTGCTTTGCAACCCCTCAAAGCACTTAACAACACAAGTAAGCATTCATGCATTCATACAGTCAGGGGCTGCCATACAAGGTGCCACATGCTCAAGGAGAATATCATCCACACACATTTACAAACACATTGCCATCGGCATGTTGTATGCACTATGCATGGGCTGGGAACCTAAAAATGACATTCCGATTGGAGAACAACCATCTTTCTCCTGAAAGACCACAGTTGCCCAAAGTCACTTTCTGAATATCTCCTCCAGACCAACCATATATACAAGCAGGTACAGGAATCATGACGCTGACAAGGGAACGCAGCCCAAACTGGCAAACAAGTCCAAAGTGAGGCAGGATGTCAGGCAGGTGCAGGTTCCAGGAAACAGGACTGCAAGATAACAGAAAGGCTAGAAAGAAGGGACGTGTTGCACATGTTGCACAAGGCAACACTAACTATCGAGAAAAGCTATGTAAAAGCTGCTGAGATGGCTGATGAATGAAGTGAGAAATCACTTAACTATTTTATGACTTTTTCACATTTTTCAATGTGGTACTATTACTTTAGTCATTACTTTTTATCTTTTTTTTTTGACATACTCTACAGTGAGATTTTTCATACTTGACTAACTACTAGATAGATAGAATGTTTTATATTTTGACACACTATAGTATGATTTTTAGACTTTAGTATGTTGTGTTTTGGAATATAGTATGACTTTTTTTATGTTTTTTGACAAACTCCACGATGACTTTTTTTAACTGACAAAACTCTGCCTTTTTTATATTTCTGGATCTAAAAAGTGAATGTTTAAGATGAGGGGAAGAGCCGTTTGGCATTGGCAGAGGAGATTTGTCACATTTCACATATCATGGGCACAATCCACATACTCATCCCACAAATGCTTGTTCCTCACAAATGTGGCTCCATTTGAAAGGTAAGAAAACAGGCTTTCCAACGCTATAAGATGTTTTGCCAAAAAGCATTGTTACAACAAAGAAATAATCTACCAAACATTTTTACTTTTTGTGTTAAGTTTTATATATACACTGCTCTTCCCAAAAAAAAGTCACTACCTGGATGTAACTAAGCCAACCTGTAAGAGCCTTCCATTGGATAATTACTGCAGTGGTTCATGTTTCAGCTGGCAACAAGTTATTTAACTCTAGCTGATACGTTGTTTAGCTTCTCATTTCTTTAACAACCATGTCAGAACAGAAGACATATCCTGTGGTCGTGCGAAGGATGTTAATCAGTTTCAGAAGGGTCAAATAAGGGGGTCCCTTATCTAAAAAGTTAGTTCCAGAGGTAAGGGGGAGGGGACCCTTATCACACTACATAAAGGCCTGTGGAAAATAAAGACACGTGATATTTTACTGCCTGCCCTCCACATAATGTTACAGCTGTCTTTTAAAGTGAGCGGCATGCCGTGCCTTATCCGAAAAGGCAAAACAATGATTGCGCTTTGAGGCACTGTCTACTCTACATGATGATGAGATACCGCTGTGGCAGAGGACAAAGACACATAACAAGTCTCTAGACTATTGAAACATAACTATTGTTATCTAGATTCGTACATTTGAATATACTGTGAAAAAGCAAGCAATTTCATCTGCTCATGTTTTTATTTAAAGAAAATAAGTTCTGTCTGTCTAAACATGTTAAAGATAAAAGAAAATCTGTGCAAATGAATGCTATATTTTATACACCTCAAATGACTGTCTTCCTCTCGTCAGTCTTTGTGCCTCACAGACATTTGCAATATCTAGCATTTTTTCAAAAAGGATTTTAGAAGTGGTATTTAAAAAGTGTGGACAAAGATTACAAAGACTAAACATGATCAACCAGGTGTAACTGTGTTATGACTGATACAAGGGGAGAAATAATAACGAGTGAAAAGTGTTGCTTCCTCAGATCCTAGATTGAGACTGTATTAGATCACATAACAACACTGTGACTTGTTTTAAAAATACAATAATAATATAGGCTAACATAATAATTCTTAGCATTTTAAACTTTTGACCTACATCAGCCACATTTACTTGATGTATAATGTAGCTTATGATCTTTACATATATTAAAAACATTAAATCCATGCATCTTTTAATCTTTCAAAGCTGAAGGAAGTGAAAGAGCGACTCCAACATGTTAACCAAGTAACTTTAATTGTATCTTTCATTTCCAGTTACATGATTAAACATAAATATATAAACAAACATAACGGCAATGTACAGTCAAGATTTAAAGACCCGTTGATCTTAAAATAAGGAGCCCCAGCTGGTGGCGCAGTGCCCTGTGGAGAGCGACTTCTTAGTTCAGGAAACATGAAGCTGACACCCACAGCCGCTCTACGGCCGTTTCCACAGATGAACATCCCTTTCAGAGGGGCAGCAGAACCAGAGCTACAGCTTCTCAGAGTCAAACATCATTTCTGCTGAGGTCTATTTTTGTGTGTGTGTGTGTGTGTGTGTGGCGTCTGTTGTCTCCTCGCTGCCAGCACCGACCACCTGCTGCTCCGCTGACACGTCTGTTAGCCTGGACTCCCTGGACTCTGCTGACGCCTGCAGGACAAAGAGAGAACTGTAAGCATGTGCTCATCTGGCGCTGCATTAATGCAAATGAAGTATTAGGTACCCATCCTCGTATTAGGATGAGCTATTCTCCACAGCACCTCAGCATGGCACAGTGTAACATTCTGATTGGATAATTGTTTGAACAATAACATTTAACCATAACATTCTTTATCAACTCCAGTATCAGACAAGATGTCTACTGTCCTTCCAATGGTTCAAAGGCTTTATTCTCTTCCCTTGAAGGACGAGGTTAGAATTAATTACGTTTAGGAGGCTGCAGGGTGGGGGGGGGGGACCCTTATCATACTATTACTACATACTCACAAACGCAGGGCCAAAATTAGCTTTCGTCAAGTGTGAAAACACAATTAGTTAGTATTTCAACTTTAAGCAAGGACTCTTACAGGGGGAGCTCCTCTCCTTTTCAGCGTGATGCCCTCTGCGAGCAATGCCTTCCCGGTCTCCTCAAACAGAGCGGCCTCACTCAGCTCATCGCGGCTCTTCAGCTCCATGTACTTGTCTACGAACCTGCGTGAGAGAAATACAAACACTTCATAACACAGGCATGGAAACAATATGGTTATTGTGTAGCAAGCAATCTTTTTTATGTTACTCATTCATTTTTTCCACCTTACACTTAATAATTAATCAAATTACTAGATTCTGGCATTACATAAAAACATAAACAACCAGAGGATTTCGATCACACTTAACATTTGAAACCCCTTATCCTGCCACAGGATAATTGCGGTATTAAGGAGGAGCAAAAACCTACCTCTGACACGTAGAAACAAAGTCTGGCTTGTGAAGCAAATAGGATCGATAACCCGTCCCATATTGCTCAAAGAACTTCCTGAAAGACAAAAACACACAAAAGCATTAAT
The DNA here is from genome assembly GCF_902827175.1 of Gymnodraco acuticeps. NCBI lineage: Eukaryota > Metazoa > Chordata > Actinopteri > Perciformes > Bathydraconidae > Gymnodraco > Gymnodraco acuticeps. The sequence goes on from NW_022989899.1 coordinate 623,726, forward strand.
GCTGACATAAAAGCAGGTATGACCTTAAGCGACCTTTATTCATTAAGTAAATGTGTTTTTTTAATATCAGTGAGTCTCTGATAAAAAGACAACACTGATTGACGTTTTCTTTTCCCAACATTAACAAAAACAGCATGTCGGTGTTATGGAAGCATCGTGGCTTTTGTCTCTACTGAGAGGACGTGACTTACGCTCTGATTTCATCCTCTCTGTACAGGATCTCCGGCACTGGGTCCTGCTTCTTGGTGGTTCTGGTGTGTGGCTTCACGTAGAGGGGCTCCTTCTTGGGTGGAAACGCATCGTATACATCAAACCAGATGGGTTTCTGTGACGGCTTTATGACCCCTGAGCGCATCAGATCTCGAACCCTGAGTGAAATTAGAGTTGGAGAGTTCATTATAAATGTGTACAAATTCTGATACTATATATAGTTATATACTTTGCATCTCCTACTCTCAGCAGACAGCGCTGATAAAGCACTTTATTGGCTATTTAGTCTTTTTTCTAGCATCGTCACTCATCAGGGAAACTAAGGACCATTATCAGGTTTTTTTAATAGGCATAATACAAATGAAATGAGGAGATGCTAATACAATTTGACTTATTTTACGTTAGATAAATGAATGCATGAAACTTCTGGAAATGATACATCTTCATTGGTAATATTACTTTTTCATATCACATAAACAGCACATATACTGCAGCACTTAACGGCAATGAATGAACCCTTCAATAACTGTAATATAGTGACATAAAATGAATAAGAAAGAAAAGTGCTGATTCAGTTCTTGTATAGTGACCATTGTACTTTGATATTGCTGTGATTTTTGTATTATTAAAATCTAAATTCTAAGTAAGTTACATTTCTATCTTTCATATTGCTGAGCAGTATCAAGAAGAAACCTTTTCTTTAAAAATAAAGCACGTTTCTGACCACTTTTATACCATGTTTTTAAACACAAACAGGACTGCCGCCTTGGTCGCATGGATATGACGTCATCACCCTGTATCCTTAAACTCGTGTGACCTGTCATGTTCTTGAACATTTGTATTGTTTTATAATTGTCCCTTTTGGCCTTGTTTCGTACATATTTATTCACATAGGTGAGCACCGTTAATGCCCGGATGTAACTCCTGCTGAATAAAGCTGACCCCGCTGCTGAAGGACAGCAGACTTTATTACACTGACTGCAAAAAGCCTGGATGTTATCAAAGAAACAGCGTGTATAAGCAATAACCAACACCCAAAGTACATCTGTGTTAAGTAAAACAACAACATTGCTCTTGATTATATGGCTTTTTATAGGTCAAGGATATGGCTAATAGTGTTAGCTGCCTAGCTTCCACACGCTTATAACACAAGGATCTCTTACCGGGAGTAAACGGTTCCAAACTTCTCCAGTCTGCTGCCAGCCATTTGTGTTTGTTTACCGACAGCTGCACAACTGTAACAAAAGTGTATTCTGTCAACATACACAAACAGACCTCCGGTGGGATCTTTTTTTACTTTTTAATGTGTGTTCTTCTTCGTCCCTTTCCTACTTCTTCTATGGGTTTATAGGTAGATCAGAAACCAACGTTTAAAGTGCATACCGCCACCTGCTGTATCGGAATGTTTAGTACCATGGTGCTATATGAATGACTATTTATAAAACAAAACAAACAAACAAACATGAAGAGAGAGAAAAATATAAGTATGGCTGTAGCTTAGAGTTCGATCTTGAGCCAATGTAATTTCGGCTGGGCCTGTTCAAATGTTTCTCGTTAACAAAAATAAAATAAAAATAAATGCCAACTAATATTTCCTATACAGTAAAGACACTTTTTCTAAACCCTTCTCTCTTAAACATGTTCATGTATAAGAAGCTTAAATATTATTTAAAAGATTAAGCACGCTGCATGTTCGCAATGAGTGACATTAAATGTGATAGCCTACTCAGCATGTTATTTTGTTTTGGTTCACAATACATTGATACATTTAGAAACAAAGAGCATACGGCAGAATATGGAATAATGAGCGAGCCCCTGATGTGTGTCTGTGTGGTTAGACTGCAGCCTGATGTGTGTCTGTGTGGTTAGACTGCAGCCTGATGTGTGTCTGTGTGGTTAGACTGCAGCCTGCTGTGTGTCTGTGTGGTTAGACTGCAGCCTGATGTGTGTCTGTGTGGTTAGACTGCAGCCTGCTGTGTGTCTGTGTGGTTAGACTGCAGCCTGATGTGAGTCTGTGTGGTTAGACTGCAGCCTGATGTGTGTCTGTGTGGTTAGACTGCAGCCTGATGTGAGTCTGTGTGGTTAGACTGCAGCCTGATGTGTGTCTGTGTGGTTAGACTGCAGCCTGATGTGTGTCTGTGTGGTTAGACTGCAGCCTGATGTGTGTCTGTGTGGTTAGACTGCAGCCTGATGTGAGTCTGTGTGGTTAGACTGCAGCCTGATGTGTGTCTGTGTGGTTAGACTGCAGCCTGATGTGTGTCTGTGTGGTTAGACTGCAGCCTGATGTGGGTCTGTGTGGTTAGACTGCAGCCTGATGTGAGTCTGTGTGGTTAGACTGCAGCCTGATGTGTGTCTGTGTGGTTAGACTGCAGCCTGCTGTGTGTCTGTGTGGTTAGACTGCAGCCTGATGTGAGTCTGTGTGGTTAGACTGCAGCCTGATGTGAGTCTGTGTGGTTAGACTGCAGCCTGAGGTGAGTCTGTGTGGTTAGACTGCAGCCTGATGTGAGTCTGTGTGGTTAGACTGCAGCCTGAGGTGAGTCTGTGTGGTTAGACTGCAGCCTGATGTGAGTCTGTGTGGTTAGACTGCAGCCTGATGTGTGTCTGTGTGGTTAGACTGCAGCCTGATGTGAGTCTGTGTGGTTAGACTGCAGCCTGCTGTGTGTCTGTGTGGTTAGACTGCAGCCTGATGTGTGTCTGTGTGGTTAGACTGCAGCCTGATGTGTGTCTGTGTGGTTAGACTGCAGCCTGATGTGAGTCTGTGTGGTTAGACTGCAGCCTGATGTGTGTCTGTGTGGTTAGACTGCAGCCTGATGTGTGTCTGTGTGGTTAGACTGCAGCCTGATGTGAGTCTGTGTGGTTAGACTGCAGCCTGATGTGTGTCTGTGTGGTTAGACTGCAGCCTGATGTGTGTCTGTGTGGTTAGACTGCAGCCTGATGTGTGTCTGTGTGGTTAGACTGCAGCCTGATGTGAGTCTGTGTGGTTAGACTGCAGCCTGATGTGAGTCTGTGTGGTTAGACTGCAGCCTGATGTGTGTCTGTGTGGTTAGACTGCAGCCTGATGTGTGTCTGTGTGGTTAGACTGCAGCCTGATGTGAGTCTGTGTGGTTAGACTGCAGCCTGATGTGAGTCTGTGTGGTTAGACTGCAGCCTGATGTGTGTCTGTGTGGTTAGACTGCAGCCTGATGTGAGTCTGTGTGGTTAGACTGCAGCCTGATGTGAGTCTGTGTGGTTAGACTGCAGCCTGATGTGAGTCTGTGTGGTTAGACTGCAGCCTGATGTGTGTCTGTGTGGTTAGACTGCAGCCTGCTGTGTGTCTGTGTGGTTAGACTGCAGCCTGATGTGTGTCTGTGTGGTTAGACTGCAGCCTGATGTGAGTCTGTGTGGTTAGACTGCAGCCTGATGTGTGTCTGTGTGGTTAGACTGCAGCCTGATGTGAGTCTGTGTGGTTAGACTGCAGCCTGATGTGTGTCTGTGTGGTTAGACTGCAGCCTGATGTGAGTCTGTGTGGTTAGACTGCAGCCTGATGTGAGTCTGTGTGGTTAGACTGCAGCCTGATGTGTGTCTGTGTGGTTAGACTGCAGCCTGATGTGAGTCTGTGTGGTTAGACTGCAGCCTGATGTGTGTCTGTGTGGTTAGACTGCAGCCTGATGTGAGTCTGTGTGGTTAGACTGCAGCCTGATGTGTGTCTGTGTGGTTAGACTGCAGCCTGATGTGAGTCTGTGTGGTTAGACTGCAGCCTGATGTGAGTCTGTGTGGTTAGACTGCAGCCTGATGTGTGTCTGTGTGGTTAGACTGCAGCCTGATGTGTGTCTGTGTGGTTAGACTGCAGCCTGATGTGAGTCTGTGTGGTTAGACTGCAGCCTGATGTGTGTCTGTGTGGTTAGACTGCAGCCTGATGTGTGTCTGTGTGGTTAGACTGCAGCCTGATGTGTGTCTGTGTGGTTAGACTGCAGCCTGATGTGTGTCTGTGTGGTTAGACTGCAGCCTGATGTGAGTCTGTGTGGTTAGACTGCAGCCTGATGTGTGTCTGTGTGGTTAGACTGCAGCCTGATGTGTGTCTGTGTGGTTAGACTGCAGCCTGATGTGTGTCTGTGTGGTTAGACTGCAGCCTGCTGTGTGTCTGTGTGGTTAGACTGCAGCCTGATGTCCTTTTGAGCGGATCTAGCGAAGTGAGCGGCCGTGCGTAAATGGCACTGGTTCTCTGACGCGGCACTTTTCAGAGGCTGCAGATGTATCATTAGGCTACTTCCTTCTGATACTGCAGAGCTTTCACGAGCTGAAGGTACATTTCATACTAAAGCAGCTGGGCAGCAGAGCATGGAATGTTTATTTGTAGTCTTTACATTTTGATTGTAGGCCTACACATGCCATGTCTTTTGATGCTACTGCAATGCAAACATTTCCCAAATTGGGATCAATAAAGTACTTTTCTTAACTTATCTAATGTCCCTTGGGAAAGATACTCAACCATGCAGTTCTTCAGTTAGCATGTCAAAGGCATGTAAGTGCATGTAAGGGACTTTGAATACAAACGTTAACTAAATGACATGACATGTAAGGATTATCTACACACAAACACACACACACAAACAAACACACACACACATACACACACACACACACGTGCACGCACATACACACACACACGCATGCACACACACACACACACACCATTGTGTATGTATTGTAGTAGTTTAGGTAAAGTTAGCTTAGTTTGGTTGTTAGTGTCGGGTACTTTTAGCTACATTGATCTGTATAATATGAACTCTCTCATTTGAGATATGTTAATAATTTATATTGTAAATAATTGTTTTTGGGGTGGCCCATTTCATATATATTGAGAATATATGATTGTAGGCGTACTGTATTTTTGATCTGTTTGTGAATACAATGAATTGAATTGAAAAAACAGAATGTATGTAAGGGATATTATAATAACTGAACCAAACCAAACTGTAGTGCATGCAATTAAAGACTACATTAGAGGGCAATCCAAAACAATTATGAAAAAGAATACCATTACTTTGTAACCCAGGGTTGTGTTGTCTCAATGATGAAGGGAATCTCTCTGCCTCTATAGATATTCTTTGTCTGTTACTCTGAATACAGAACACAGTGTTAGAGTAGAAAGACAGCACAGTAAGGATTATTGCACTGAGGAAAAAAAGGAAGAGTGAAAGTGAACTTTAAACTCTCCTTGTCAGCTGACTGCAGATACAATGACTGTATAACCACTTCACTATCAACAAGGACATAAAGCACACCACCTGCAAAATGGAGTATTTATTTGTTATTCTTTACCTTGAATTATTTGGCTCATCATACAGGTTTTGTGATGGGCTCTGAGGAGCTCTGAAACAAAGAGTCAGAGAGTCACCAGGTGACTTTTCAGGTTCCACAACAGGGAGAGTTTTGGAGCTGTGGGACAGGCCGGCTGGTAGGGCCAGGTTGAGTTGAGGAATGTCAGTACGTAACAGGGTGGTGTAGAGAGAGGGACGGAGGGAGGGCGCCTATCAGAGGAGGGACAAAGAGCAAGAAAGGGAGAGAGAGTCATAAATGCAATAATTACAGCTTAGGCAGAAAAAAGTGACGTACTCTGCTGATTCAACTGCGTAGCTAACAACTGTCACACTGACAGCCAACACAACAATTCTCTCTCTCTCTCAGTTGTTGTTTGGATTTACTTTTCACCAGATCTTTTGATTTTTCAGTCATGGATTTGCTCTTGGATTCTGGCTGAGTTTCTCCCATTTTTCTCAAAGTCAAACAGAATTTCCCTGACTTTTCTCTGAAAGTAACAGCAAGCCTTTGCCATGTCTGTGACTGCCCTGTTCAGGAGCAAGTTGTGGCAGAAATCACAAAATGCCTCGGAGAAGCATCCACCACCTGCAGTTCAACCCAGCCGCGAAGATGACGAAGATGAAGATGACACAAAATCGGGGTTCAGCAGGGATACTTGCCGCAGGAACTCTCGCTTTTATCGGTCCATGAGGAAGAAGAGGATCCCATCTGAGCAGCCTGACAGTAAGAAAACATGATCTGAATTTTCACACTGTTTTTTCAACTGTAACTCAAATTTGTGGAACTTTTCTCAACTTTTGTGGCCCTGAAGGGTTTGGTTTCCGGCCCAATTCTAACCAGTGTGCCCATCATGATGAATGCTTTGACAGGCTCCATTGGAGAGCATCACAGCATATGCATTGGTTAAGAACTCAGTTCTGTCTTTACTACTAATCACTCCATTCCCGGAGTAAAGACAACAATGTGTAGAACAACAATGTACTGTATACATACAGTACATTGTTGTTCTACACATTGTTGTCATCTGGCACCTCATTCAAATGAATTGAACTGGAACAAAGGCTTGGTGCTCCTATCCCTAGATGAAAATAGAACCTGAGAAACTAGTTTGGATTGAACTTCACCATTGTCTGTAATGACAGTGCTTTCATTTCTAAAGGTCATGATTTCAAGCTAAAACCAATTGAAGTTTGTATGTTGAATTAAAGCAACCAAATATTAGGTTGACATCAGAGTCTGAAATCATTTGGAAAGTAGTTATATTTGCCAATTTGAGATCAATACTCAACAGCCTTCAGGAAGCAGAATCACATCATCTGAATAAAAGTGATACTTAATGTGCCAAAACAAAGGTATTGTTCTGGTGTTTTTATCCTGTGCATAGTCATCTAAAGGAATGCACCATATTCACAGAGCCACACCACATGCAACAATAAAGTGTTCGGGCTTAGACTTTGCCCGGCATCTCGGAGAGGCCTCAAAGGGAGGGATTGAAGAGATTACTTAATACATAACCAGTCAGCATCAGCCTTACAAATAAAAAAAAGTACACTTCAGTCATAAAAGAGTGAGGCCTGATAACAAAAAGTCCCAGAAATCCAGCCACATGATAATCCATTGACATGGAACAAGGAAACTAAAACCGGTAATGCATTTTCAGAGGCAGTCTCCAGTCCTAATGCTAAATTCTGTTCATTGAATTACATTTCCTGATGTTATCTCCAGGTATCAATTAGACCACACTGTTATACGAATAGTACAGAATTGTGGAATGAGTAATTGCAGCAGAGAAAAGACTGATCCTTAAGAATCATCACCATCAGAATACTTTGATTATGCCTGGGGAGATTCAGTTTCGTGACATTTGTTCCATATTATAATTAAATAAGATAAAATAGAATTAAAATATTTATACAAATATAAGAAGTTAAGCACAATATACAATAAAAGATACAAATAAATAAAAAAGCAAATAGTAAGAATGTTTTGGGGGGGTGGGTTAGTTGTACATCAAAAGAACAGGTTAGTCAGTGTTTTCAGAAGAAAACAGGATTCATGAATAGTGTCTGGCAACAACAAAACTCAAGGTACAGTAAACGTCATTCTGCTGTCACACCCCGAAGAGTTACTTTTTCAAGTCTCATCAAGTCTTCTTGTACTTTTAGTGGCTTTGCCAGTGATGAATAATCAGGCTTGCAGTGTTTCCCACATTAAACTGCATGTTTTGCAGTACGCATAGACTTTTGTCAACTCCCCATGTCTAAACCCATCACTCAGTCATTTTATGATAGAATTCAAAGGTCACAGAGAGAGGGAACGTCTTCTGTAATGAGACACAATTCAAATATGTTGTGTGTTATTAGAGGGATTTCTATCCAACCGTGTTGTATGCTTTTTATCAGACTGTCCTGAAGCATTGATGAGATGGTTTGAAATCAGTTCGAACTAGATTTAGAGCAGTGACAAGAAGTGCATAGGGACTGTGTCTTTACATAATTAGTAAACAGTGATTACAACACAAACAGCCTGTGAAGTGTTGAAACTGTTATCCAGCTTTATCAGATTATTTTACCAACTCAGATTGCTTCCTTGTGGCCCTGTAAGAAATGGCCCTGGGTTTGGAAACATATACAGTATTTAATTATATGCTTTTATACATTAAAATACTGGCAGTTTATAATTATATAGACTGTTGAACAGACATTGTATTTTTCTTATATTTCTTTCTTGTAATTTATTACGGGCTGCTTGATTTATACATCAGTGTATCCTCAGTGCTTTTAGTGTTTTATTTTGTTAACTCCGTCTTTTCTCAACTTTTTCAGAGGTTTTCCAAATAGAACTGTAGATACTGCGTGTATGTGTCACACATGGGCATGTTCAAGTCCAATTTAAACACACACACCCACTTACAGTTGGATTGCCACTAGCCTGCAGCACTAAACAGGTGTAAAAACCACAAAAACACTGGCACATCATTAGCTGATTGCACAATATGAATATGGTTACGTTTTTTCCTTGTCATAGGCTGAAAGCAATTTATAGTACTTTTGGTATCGGGATGAGGGGAATACAGCGGCATTTACAGACGAGCCGTGCTAGAATATGTTAAATGTTTATTGTACCCATATTAATGGCATTAAGTTTGCATTACAACGACTTCTAAAGCATACGTTTCTTTGTAATACTTAGAGCAAATAATCTTCCACTAAAGCTTAATGGTTACTCTGTGATTTGATTGTGTTTTGTGTGTGTGTGTGTGTGTGTTTGTGTGTTTATAACAGGTGATAGAAAACGAAGAAATACTGATTCTCACTGTTTTTCCTGATATACTACTTTTCATAGTGTAGTTTATACCCATTAATACAGTTCATACTTTATGTGTTCTTTATTTTTTATACCTGCCATATTTATATTATTATATCATACCCATATATCACACTGCACTTTACTACTTCTTTTGCACTCTTGGTTAGACGCTAAAGGCATTTGCAATGACAATAAAGTTAAATCTCATCTAATCTAAATACTTTTATTTTTCCTTCCCTTTTTCCAGATCCTCATTTGGACCACAGTCCGTCTAGCAAAGCGGGGCTCTCCCCCCCTAATGTTCTCACACCCAGAAAATCACCTTTGTTGCCCAGGGCTAGACGGTGAGTCCTCATGCCTCCAATGCCCAACCCTAACACTGAACACAAAAACGCCCGTAAAACAAACACGCACGTACAGGGCTTGTTTAAACTCTGCACACAATCCACTTTTTATACATACTACTTACTCTACGTATCGGATCTCGATCAGCACACAAGGCTATCCAGTTTGAAGGTCAACTCATTGAGACAGACAGCCGTCTCCTAATGAATTCAGTTTTGAGCTGAAGACTGTGGTCACAGGAAGCAGAATGCTGAAGTTTCAAGACCCACTACTGTTTTCTTATTTCAAAACAAGCATATATCTATAAGTCAACAAGGATACTACAGTCTGGCTTGTGGTTTTGAAGACATATATACAGATATGAAATATAACACATCATTACATTTTATGACAGTATTTAGCTGACACTTTTATCCAAAGCAACTTACATACACTTCAATAATCACATTCATGCCTATTGGAGAAATATGGGGTTAAGTCTCTTGCTCAAGTACACTTCGACATGTTATGTTCAGGGGCTGTGGACCGAACCACTTAACATCTTAATTGTAGGCATGCCATGCTGAACAAACAGGTTATAGACATGAGTCTCTCACTCACTTCAAGAGAAGGAGTCTGAGGTGAGGGAACAGAGGTCTAGCTTCTGAGTTCTCAATGTGACCATGAAGGAAATGCTAACCTTGTCCTCTCTGCTTTTTAGCATTTCAGTATGTGTGGCAAGCTTATATAGAGAACAATTTGTTACAATGTTGACCCTCAACCATAAAGTGGAGATGATACAAGCTGGTCTTAGTCTGATGGGAAAGAACGATCACGTTACTTTCAGTCAGTTATTCAGTGAATGTTTAACTACAACTTATCAAGTCAAACTGTTCTGAGTTTATCACTGGAAGAAACGTAACGTTTTATAACACCTGGGGTTACAGTAGAGGTTGCGACGGTGAACAGAAGGCAATAACTCCACCAGTTTAAGGGAATAACATACTTATAGATTATACATGGTAGAGGTTTGTCTGATTTCCGCTCTTTAAATTGGCAGTGATGCATGCACTTGGTTCAACTTTCTACAAGTTGCCAACGATAACTGGATTCCTCCAATAAACCCCTATCTGACCTTCATGACAGAAAGTACATGTAACAAAAAAAAGGCTAAAAGGTCAATAAACAACGTTTCATAACTTTCACCCACGCCTCACAGCCTTCGTTCAGCAGAGAGAGCTGGCTCAGGAGTAATTACTTGACCTGTGAGGAACTTGGTCCCATAACACAGTATCGCTGTTCCAATATGATCATCTTAACATCTTAAAGGAAGTGAAGGTCCTCCCTAACCGTTTTTTGGTCAAAGCTCCTGATGTAGTGTTCATTAAGATCCAAGGATAACTGCTAGATTTATTGTGCCAGCAAGATATGGCTCAATATCTTGATCATTTTTGTTGAAGCTGTGAGAACTGTGGTTCGGGATAATGCACGGTTCAACCAATCAGAAGGGTCAGTGCATTCCTTCCCTACAAGTTCACGCTGGTTTCTCGCCAAAGTGTCCTTGGGTGAAAAACTTAAACCATAATTTGGGCGAGAAACCCTAAATTGCTCCGGTAGGCATGTAGTCCATGGTATTCAAGTGTATGTAAGAGATTTTGGACAAAAGCGTAAAGGGCTGTCAACCGATTAACATATTTAATCGGGATTAAGCGCATTACTGTACACATTTGTTATACATGCAAATTATTCAGTCTTTTTTTATCTGTTTGAAATGTACCTTAAAGGGATATTTCCAAGTTTGTAATACTCTCATCACCATGGGAGTGGACAAACAGTGCACTGAAAAAACTGAAACGTTGATACTAAATGTATTATGTCAACAGATATCACATAACTGTATTAGGTTAGTTGAAAACAATAATATTAAGTTTAAATAAAACATATCTGTTTCAACTTAATATTATGGCTTTCAACTAACCTAATACAGTTATGTGAATTTTCATTTACATAATACATTTTATTAAAGTCAACGGTTCAGTTTTTTCAGTGTAGTGTGATGCGATGCAAATTATTTCATGCAGACCCTAGTCCTCCACAAAAAGCTGTAGCCACTCATTATCGATCACTGTTTAAAGTTTGTTGCTTGTGGAATAGTCCATGCGTCTATATGTTGCAGAATATCCAGAGTGGTCTGCTTTTGGTGAGGGGGGCCTCTCGGCCTCTCTGCATGAGCTGGATGGCTGGCCATCAAGTGGTTTTAAGACTTGATGTACCCAGTAAGGGCCTTTTATTTTTCCATTTGAGGTGTGATTCTGCTTGCCATACACAACATGTCTGCTGCTCCATTGCCTCCTGGTTTCCCAAACTTCAGGGCAGGCAGAGGGTCATAATCATAGATTATGTGCATCAAAATGAGTGGCATTAAAAAGGAATTTGTGTTTACTCGTTATTATGGCGTTAACTTTTACAGCCCTAATTACAGTATTAACATACCGTTTTTGAACTAGAAATGCTTCCTTTTAAGAATCCAACCAATGAGTTAGGACACTGAATGTCAAATACAGGCTGGCTGAAGGTTGCTGCACAAAAGCAATGCACTCAACTTTAAACAACTAGACATACAACTGTGAAAAACACATGAAATAGGTAGAGCTACTACAGTTTAGATAGGGCTGCTATAAATGTGATTCTAAAGTGTGTGTTTCTGCCTTCAAATGTAGCCCTCAGCTTTCGCCGCAGCTCCATCATTCCAGGACTCCGTTGCCAAGCAATGGGGAGGCCAGCAGCAGAGATGCTCTGTATGGAAAAGATGCTGTGGATAAGAGAAGAGGAGTGGGAGGAGGGAGGAGTTTGGACATATCTGCTGCCTCCAGCAGCAAGCATCAAAGTTTTACACAAGACATGATCCCTTACCGGACTCACGACATTCATAGCAGAGACATAAAACAGCTGTCTGAGAAAACAGCTGCAGCGTGCACTGTGCAGGAGGTCATAGGGAAGACCATGAACTCACCACGGACCAGCGTTGAGGGAGCAGACTCGGAGAACGCCAAGTTCAGGTCAGATCTAACGACTAGAAACAGAGAGGGGTAGAGGATGGAAATGGAAAGGATTGTTTTTTATAAAGATTAAACTGTGGGGTTCTGCTCCTGATCAGAAATACACTTTGTACTTTTGCTTGAGAGCAACACAATGACAAAGACAATGTGAGAAAATAGGTGATGGAGAGATTGGGCTGTGACTCATTGTGTGGTTGAGTGTTTTTATTTTCCATCCAATATTACAAAGAGGAATCTTGATACCTGGCTGTCTGTGTGCTGGAATGCACCAACAGCACTGCATCATTTTCACATTTGTTTTGTATTTGCACTTTAGGAAATGATATGGTAACAAGGCATGTATAATACATTGGAATACAGTAAACTAAAATACATTTAATAGCTAAACAAATATCCAGAAATCATAAAAAGAAAGCAAACTACACTGAACAAAAATATAAACGCAACACTTTTTTTTTTGCTCCCATTTTTCATGAGATGAACTCAAAGATGTAAAACATTTTCTATATACACAAAATAACCATTTCTCTCAAATATTGTTCACAAATCTGTGATAGTGAGCACCTAAGGTGTGCCTTAGGCTGGCCACAATAAAAGGCCACTCTGAAACGTGCAGTTTTGCTTTATTGGGGGGGTCCGAAAACCAGTCAGTATCTGGTGTGAGGGTTAGGGGTAGGGTTAGGGTTAGGGTAATGTTGTGAATTGAGTGGCCCATGGTGGTGGGGTTATGGTATGGGCAGGCGTATGTTATGGACGACGAACACAGGCCACTCAATTCACAACATTACCCTAACCCTAACCCTACCCCTACCCCTACCCCTAACCCTACCCCTCACACCAGATACTGACTGGTTTTCGGACTCCCCCCAGACCCCCCCAATAAAGCAAAACTGCACGTTTCAGAGTGGCCTTTTATTGTGGCCAGCCTAAGGCACACCTGTGCAATAACCATGCTGTCTAATCAGCATCTTGATATGCCACACCTGTGAGGTGGGATGGATTATCTCGGCAAAGGAGAAGTGCTCACTATCACAGATCTTTTCAGATTTGTGAACAATATTTGAGAGAAATGGTTATTTTGTGTATATAGAAAATGTTTTAGATCTTTGAGTTCATCTCATGAAAAATGGGAGCAAAAAGTGTTGCGTTTATATTTGTGTTCAGTGTAAGAAACAATAAGAACAGTAATGTATAGTTTTTCATTTGTCTTGTTTTTATTTTCTTTATTTGCATTTTAAGAAATTATATGGAAACAAGGCATTTATAACGAAATGAAATTCAGTGAATACTGAAATATAATACATAACTAAATCAAATACATGCATCAGAAAAAGAGAAAGAAAGCTGAAAAAACAAACTGATGAATAATCATTTAGGATATGGTAAACAGATACATTATTAATTCCGAATTTTTTTGTCACACCTAACTGGAAGGTCATTTGTTTGGTAGCATGACTTTTTTTTTTTTTTTCAGGTTACCCAGCAATGGAGAAGGCCCGCAGACAATCTGCCACAACCTCAACATCGTCAAAAACAATGGTGAGGAAAGACACACATATATATTTATATATATTCCACCCACTTTACCACCTCTCTCTTTTATTTGTGAATATATTATAGGACTAAGACTGAACATTGGTAAATCACACACACACACACACACACACACACACACACACACACACACACACACACACACACACACACACACACACACACACACACACACACACACACACCACACACACACACACACACACACACACACACACACACACACACACACACACACACACACACACACACACACACACACACACACACACACACACACACACACACCTCTCTCTAATGGACAACTTGATAAGGTTTTCAGCAGCTCCACTGAGCTGTGTCTGCTGCTGCCTATCAGGGACTCGTTCAGCAAGGTTGAGTGCCTCTCTGAGTTGTGTTGTTCGCTATGTACACAGGATAATGGTTATTTGCATAGATTTGTACAAATGTACTCAAGACGGCAGCTTACCCGCACGAGTAGTATGGTAAACAAATCTAAATCTCAACAAACAGTTTTGGTTTACAGATATTTTTACAGATACTGTTATATGAACAGTATGCACATTTCACTCTCTCTTATGTAAGTCTTAGTCCAGTTCTACGCCCACCAAAGCAATCTGCAGTATATGACTGAGGGAGATTATGCAACAGGCCCGTGTTGTTCAAAGTCACCTTGCCTCTTCATATACACATTGCCAATGTTCCCTGCAAATAGAGAAGCTGTTCTTATCTGCAAGTGTTTTACTTGCAGTTGAATAAACTAAAGCAAATCTACAATCACATGTTGCCACACATGCATTGAAATATGAAGTTGCAGAATGTATTATAAACATTCTTCTCCACAAAATGCAATGCTAGCAATATTACTGACCTTTTGAGCCGTCACTTGTGTCCTTCTGGTTTTGTCTGTTAGCCTCGGGTAGTTTCTGTTAGCTTTTAGCGATACCGTTAGCTAGCTAGCTGTGATGTGCTGCAACCCATTTTCCCCTTGGGGACTAATAAACGAATACTACTACTAGTACTATGGGTTCAAACAGCTCACTATGAATGTTTTAGAGATGGGTAAAGAAGTGTACATTTGTAAGGAGGTTAAATGACGGGACAGACACATTTTAAAATAGATGATCTTTGGTCCAAAGTCACCTATAACATTTACCTAATGTACTGCATATTGCAGTGAAACATTGGCTTGATTTCTACACTGAAAAATGTCAAGTGCAATATTATAAAAACGTTTGTTTGCCACAGTATAAAATACAATGGAAAAAACTCATTGCTTTTTGTCGATCCCTTGTGATGCTAACTCCTGGGTGGGCCTACAAAAAACCTTATTTGCAGTGAACACAAACGATCACCGAACCATCTGATGATTGCTTTGTATTTATCGAAGCGGATATTTATATAAAGATGTAACTTTTCACCCACCTATGCAATATTTATTTTGGATTAATACTATAATTACAAACAATCTGCTTGTTTAGCTTGCAATATTAACCCGTTAAGCCCGCGGGGACCCTGTTTTTTTTTTCACGACACTGTGTCTCAGGGCATCTTAATATTTAAAAACCTATTAATGTGTTATACCAGATTAACGAGAAGAATCTCAGCTAACTGACTATACGAACCATTTTTACCGAAACAAAACACAAGTCTCACAAGAAGCGTTAGCATTAGCCCTTAGCTAAAACGGGCAGATGCTACTTCCGGTGCTAACTAGCAAAAACGATCTTTAAAACTTAATATTTTCTGCACAAACTACATATCATCTGAAAGCTGATACTCCACAGATTATTGTTGTTATAACTATCATCACTGTAGGACACAAACTCACTGAGATATCAACCAGAACAGAGAAAACCATAACAATAATTATGTCTTACCGTTGCTGTTTTGTGATCAAAGCTCGTGTTCAAGGGAATAAAAACGCTTCTTAAGGTTAATCCAATGTCTATTAGTCACTTTAGAATTGTTCCTGATAATCTATCATTACATTCATGGCAGCAGAGTAGGTATAAAGTTTCGCAGTCCCGAGCTAATGCTGTCTCACGTGCTGTTTACGCAAACCTCTCTCTACTTGACGTAAGTGTTTAGCGGGACTTACTAACTGTCACTCGATTCTATTGGCTCTAACGGTTCAGAAAAGGTGTTAATCACCCACATCGACCAATGGGTTCCAAAGGTATGATCCTGCGTAGTATAAACTACGCCCGCTCCGGCTCCATTACGCATTACGCAGCCAGAAGGGACAGCTTCACCACCGAGGCGAGCAGGTGCTAGAGATGCTAGCTGACGATAGCTCATACCAGATGACTCTTCGTCGGATGATGAAGATCTCCTCCAGCCAGACCTGGATCCGGACAGTAGTGACTCGGATGTTGAACTTCCACCACGGGAAAGGTATGTAATCTCTCTGTTTTTATATATTACTTATGTGTTTGGTGGAACTGCGTCACAGTGCTAGCTTAGCCAAGAAGCTACAGGAATGATTAGGCAAAATGCTAAATAGTGTTACTTGTCTTTTTGGAGTTACATTTTCTAAATGAATGGCCAGTGAATGAATATATACATGTGTTTACTTATTTATTTGGTGTAATATTATTCATTTATAGTCCAATATTATCCTTTTTATATATTACTTTTGTGTTTGGTGGAACTGCATCACAGTGTTAGCTTAGCCAACAGGAATGATTAGCCAAAATGCTAAATAGTGTTACTTGTGTTTTTGGAGTTACATTTTCTAAATGAATGGCCAGTGAATGAATATACATGTGTTTACTTATTTATTTGGTGTAATATTATTCATTTATAGTCCAATATTATCCTATAAGTATAAGCCAGTGAATTAATCTAATCTCTTTGTTTTTCCACATTTGTTAGATGAGGAGTGACCCCAGCAGGACAAAGCCACACACCCAGAAGACTTTCAGGGAGCAGCTTGCTGCAGAATTGTTGGAGTTTGCTGAAGGCCCTGCAGAAGGCCCTGCACCTCCACCACCCCCACCTCCTCCTCCATCACTCACATGCATGTCCGAGTATTATGGGGAAGATGCCACCAAGGTCAGGAAGAACTGCAGGAGGGGCCTAGATGCTGGACTCACAAGGGTGAAGACACCTGTGTACTGTAGGAAGTGCCAGGTCCCTCTGTGCTTCACTGTCAAAAAGAACTGTTTCAGGGAGTGGCACGACCTAAATACTGGAACATTCAGGTAGGTATAAAGTTCAGGTAGGTATAACGTTTTGCGAGTGTTTATTTAAAAAAAAAAAATGTGTTGTTTTTATATACCTAGTGTGATTTTATTGTATAGTGTGTTGGTAAAATATTTGTTGTTTTTACAAACCTACAGTGTGGTTTTATTGTATAGTACATTGGTAAAATGTTTGTTTTTACATGCCTATAGTGTGTTGGTAAAATGTTTGAAATAAATCTGCCCCAGTTGGAGTCAAATGTTACCTATGTTTCTGTTTTTTTTTATTGTGCAAGTACACCTACACACAATGACCTACAGTGTGGTTTAATTGTATAGTGCGTTGGTACAGTTACATACACACAGCTACACTTACACATACACACCTACACATACCCACACAGCTACACACACCTACACATACCCACACAGCTACACTTACACATGCACACCTACACATACACACACACACCTACATTTACACACACCTAGTACACACACTCACACACACAAACATATATTTTTCAAAAAATTATTTAAAAAAAAAAAATCTTTTTTTTTTTTTTTGGGTGGAATGAATACCTATAGCAGGGGTGGGGAACCTTTTTCCTCTTAAGGGCCATTTCAATGTTTTCAACATCCTCCGAGGGCCGTACAAATGATTGACCTCTGCTTAAAAATACAAAAATCACAGCCCATTCATTTCACCTTTCTTTCATGCTGTGCAAAGAAAAAGCAACCTTTTAATCCAGATATCTCACCATGACTCGCGCATGCATTCACGTGCACGGTTGTGGCATGACCACCAAAACAGAAAGATATGGACACAAGATGTGTGCAAATGTATTTAGTTTCCTATTCATGTGGACATGAAGATTTTTGCACTTTGAGAGGAACATTAAGAGATCTATGGATATATTTCTCAACACCCATATGAAACAGAACTGTAAGCAGATTTATTTTTCTTTATGGATATTTTACAAATCATCCCCTTTAAAACTGTATTCTTGTTTATTAATAACAACTGTTTGTTACCATCATATAGTATTTTATACCTGTTTACTTTATTCTCTTATTTTTGTATAACTATAATGATCATATAAAGATGTGCCACAGAACAGATCGCCACTGGGCTTACAACTAAGACACAGCCACGCAAAAACTGCGGCATGTGTACGGCTCATAGACTGTATATATAAATGGACGTAGGGTCCGTGACGTCACCCATAGGATTCTGCAGAGTTGCCGTGAAGCCCTTAGTAGGCGGAGTCGGCCACTAACGGCTCGACGGTGTCGTCAAGAGTCTAACTCCCGCCTTCTCCCGCCTTCTCCAAATAAGGGCAAAGAGGCGGAGCCGAGGCGGGACAGGGCGGGACCTGCTGCCAACGAGCGTGACGTTCGAGTCCTAGCTCAGGCTAAGAAGCTAAGCTCACATGCTCTCAGTATCAATCGAATGTAAAACATGATTGATGAAAGTAGTAAATCGGTCAGATTTGACCCGAAGACAACAGGAGGGTTAATGCCATATTCACTTAGTAACGCATGAACAACTTTTACAATATTTCTATATAGTCTGTGTTGGTAAATGTCATCTAGGTTGCACATTTCCTGCTGAAATACATGCATACCAAGTCACTGCGTGGCACTTTGGTTTTGATAAAACAGTGTAGTTCCACTATATAAACGTTACATTCATAATCAAACGAGACAATCTGCAAGATAATTAGCTATTTGGTATTATTCTTAATGCTTGTCATTCACACGTTAATAAAATAAAATAAGTACCGATACATAGCAGAATAATTGTGGCGGTGTTCAGCTTAATAAGCCTTGCTCAACATAATTTATTTAGCTAATACTACAGCGGGCTGCAGGTGAACCAAGTCCGCGTTACGATGCATTCCTTGATCTCCAGTTATAACGCCGGACTCCGCCGCTGGCCGAAGCTAACGGAGCCCCAGGGTGCTAGCTACGGCCGCCGGGACGCGCTAGCGAGCTAGCACCCTGCAGCCCCGTTAGCTTCGGCGGCGTGGACTCCGGCGGCCCACCCCTTTTAATATTTGCTCCCGTTTAGCATTATGGGCGTCATAGCCATATAGTATAAAAGTCTTACCCAAGGCTGAATCATAAACTAAACTGTATATATGTATAAAGGGTTACGTCCTTAGCTGGCTAATAAGCGACATAACAGGCTAAGCTAACAAGCACACAAACACCTGCTAACGGGGTTAACATGTATAATATTATCATTTTACTCACCGAAAAAAGCTGAAAGTAGACTTCTTGGAAGATCTGTTAGTACATTCAAGCGCACAGCACGACATTTTAATTATCTGGTATTTGTAACAATATTCCCTAACAGGCACGATCACCATGAACACAGCTAACGGATCAAGTACAGTAACTACAACTAACTAACGTTGTAGCCTCTATGTTTGTAGCCTAGCAGATTGGACAAGTTGCTGTTAGCTGACAGTGAGGCACGTATCTGTCAATCAAAGTGACCACGCCCTAATGTATGCACAAACTTTAAGACCTAATATAAATATAAAGGGTCGCGTTCGAAAACAATTCACTCACAGATCCATAATCATG
Source organism: Gymnodraco acuticeps (assembly GCF_902827175.1). Taxonomy (NCBI): domain Eukaryota; kingdom Metazoa; phylum Chordata; class Actinopteri; order Perciformes; family Bathydraconidae; genus Gymnodraco; species Gymnodraco acuticeps. The sequence goes on from NW_022989899.1 coordinate 643,263, forward strand.
AAGGTGGAATCTAACTATATCGATAATAAAATGTATGGAGCCAGGGGTAGAAACATGTTTTTTTCTGCTGTAAAATCGGGCATTTTAACATGGGGGTCTATGGAAATTGCTCCTTTCTGCAGCCATCGCCTATCGGCCAATATATGAACTGCAGTGTGTGGCACTTCCGTATTGGCTTCCCGGCTCTACCCCACAGTTTGCCGCTTGGTACGGCTCCTTATCGGTACTGCAATGTTTGGAAGTGCAGGAGCGACGTTCTGGTGCTCTCCGTCAGAACTGCACCCCAGTCAGACAAGACATATACCACGTGATGACACGTTAGGCTTGTGTTGTGTTCAAGGAGCCTGACCTTGGCCAGGAAAAACAGGCACTCGCTTATTTAATTTTTTTGCGGTCTAGATTTCTTTAATTTTTTTCTTTTTTGCGTGTGTTTATAAATGACCTCGAGGGCCGTACCAAATTGTCTCGCGGGCCGTATACAGCCCGGGGGCCGCAGGTTCCCCACCCCTGACCTATAGTGATGATTCAATGTAATACAATGATTTTTATAGTCTGGTACCTGAAAAAGGTCAAATGGCACTGATGGAACCAAATGTGCCCAAAGCTTATTCTGCCTGGACTTTATTTTCATAAACCTCTCTAAAAAGGTCAAATGTCACTTGTTTTTGCCTCAATCTTGATACAGGGTACAGGGTATATGTTATACTTTGGATTCCTAAAGCTTTTAGGCTACTAACCCATCATTCAAGGTTGGTCTTCACTATAAGTAATGGGTTTTCTTTAGGCGGAGACAGGAATTTACATTTTTTTGCTATGTTCCATCTGAATTTACTCTGACACAGAAAAATCTATATTGATTCTGACACTTCTACATCCAACTCACAGATGTAACCTTGCTTTGATAACAACAATTATTCATATAAACCTTTTAGAAGTGAAGTTATAGTCATTTGTTCTGGGAATGTCATTTTCGAGCCTGAAACCTGAAAAACAGGCTCGGGGTTTAACAGGTTAAGTCCATTTATGGTAAACTATTAAGAAATATTGAATGCATAAAAGCCACACTTCTGTTATGATATTATGTTGTTATAAGCCCATTACAGAACACAATATCATCACATTATTACCAGTCGCCATGACAGAACGGTCAAAATCCACCTGTTGGCAACAGAAAAAAAGTATGGATTTGTTGGTACTTTAAATCTTAGTACAGTAGTTCTGAAGTAATACATATCATACAATTCCTCCTTAGTAATTCTATTTATCATTATTTTACAGTTTGAAGCCAGTGGCTCTTCTGCTATTTCGAGTGGTAATCCAGCCCAATTGTAACCTGACGCCTGACATCATTGTCATTGTAATTTGTTTCTCCAGCCTTCCTATACCAGGAATACCGGGACACGTCCAAGCAGCAGGAGATCGAGCAGCGGCGGCAGCTTGAGAACCTTTCTCCCCGGGTCTCTGCAGGGACTGTGGTGGAAGGGTCCGGTATGGTGTCCCCCCCAGTGTTACAGCTCCAGCTGAGGAACAGTGCTCGCTCAATGAGCCTGTGGCAGAACCTGGACGTGGTGCAGGCCAGCGGTCTGCTCACCCAGCTACTGCAGAAAGAAATCATAATGCAAGAGGTGAGCAAATAGGGAACAGGGTTATATGGATAGGTACAAACGTTGATTTTGAATACTGTGGTCAAGAGTGAGCATACAGTCATTCATTTTAGTATTTGGTCATTAACTAAAGTATTGGACGGAATAAAATGTTGACCTGACCCTTCATGAGGGGAATTGTCCCTACCCCATAGCATGGTAATCCATCTAACAGTTGTCGGGACATTTCACCTAAATACAAACCTCATGGTGGAGCTGGAGGACAACATTATGGAAAGTCACATCCTCTGGAGACCAAGAATGTCTGCACACAATTCTGTGCCATTATTAAATTAGTATTTCACAGGCTGAGTTTCACAGGCTGAGTTGAGTCTTTAAAATCATAAGGAGCATCCTCTGCATGTTTTTACCAAATCTGAAGGCAATCCATCACCTACATGATGAGATGTTTCACTATAACACAAACATGTCATCCTCACTGTGGCACTAGACTCGAGGAACAAATAAAGTGGACTTCATGGTCTGGGGACCATGAATGTCAACAAATGTCCATTTAATAGTTGCTGAGATGTGTCAGTCTGGATATAATTGGTGGATAGACGGGCGACAGACTGACATTGCCAAACATAGAGCCAAGATGCTAGCATGGCT